>NC_057797.1:207100094-207102738 GCF_018294505.1 Triticum aestivum
AGCCGGCTAGCGTTAGGGTTGGGCGGGGCGGCGACTTGGGCCTCGGCTGGGCCGGCGGGGTGGCTTATAAGAGGCCCGGCCAGGAGAGTCCCGGCCGAAAATGGCCCGAGGTCGGTCCGGACGTTTTTTTTAATTATGCTCGGAAGAGAAAAACAAAAGAAATACTAAACAGACTCCAAAAATCCCGAAATAAATTTTTCCCGGCTTCTAAAATCAAGCCGCACAGGATGAACATTTATTTGGGGCCTAAATGCAGTTTTGAAAAATGCGCATTTTTCCTAAATTCAAATAAAATAACAAATAAAACCAAAATAAATCTTATTTGATTTTTTATTAAATCCTCAATATTTCTTTATTTTGGGAAATTCATTTTATTCCCTCTCTCATATTTTTGTAATAGAAATGATTGAAGATAAAATAACTAAAATCAAAAGATCCTATTTTCAAAATTTGAGACAACTCAAATATGAAAATAACAAAATCCCCAACTCTCTCTGAGGGTCCTTGAGTTGCGTGAAATTTCTAGGATCAACCAAAATGCAATAAATATGATATGCAATGATGATCTAGTGTATAACATTCCAAATTGAAAATTTGGGATGTTACAGCCTCGTGGGCCCCCTGGTGCTCCACCGACCTCAACTCCAACTCTATATATTCACATTCGGGGAGAAAAATTATGGTGAAGGATTCATCGCGTTTTACGATACAAAGCCGCCGCCAAGCCCTAATCTCTCTCGGGAGGGCTGTTTTGGAGTCCGTTTGGGGCTCCGGAGAGGGGAGTCCATTGCCATCGTCATCATCATCATCAACCTTCCTCCATCACCAATTTCATGATGCTCACCGCCGTGTGTGAGTAATTCCATCGCAGGCTTGCTAAACGGTGATGGGTTGGATGAGATTTATCATGTAATCAAGTTAGTTTTGTTAGGGTTTGATCCCTAGTATCCATTATGTTCAGAGATTGATGTTGCTATGACTTTGATATGCTTAATGCTAGTCACTAGGACCCGAGTTCCAGATCTGAACCTATTATGTTTTTATGAATATATGTGAGTTCTTGATCCTATCTTGCAAGTCTATAGTCACCTATTATGTGTTATGATCCGGTAACCCCGAAGTGACAATAATCGGGATACTTACCGGTGATGACCGTAGTGTGAGGAGTTCATGTATTCACTAAGTGTTAATGCTTTGGTCTGGTACTCTATTAAAAGGAGGCCTTAATATCCCTTAGTTTCCAATAGGAACCCGCTACCACGGGAGGGTAGGAAAAAACATGTCATGCAAGTTCTTTTCCATAAGCATGTATGACTATATTCGAAATACATGCCTACATTACATTGATGAACTGGAGCTAGTTCTGTGTCACCCTATGTTATAAACGTCGCATGAGGAATCACATCCGACAAATTATCCATCACTGATCCAATGCCTACGAGCTTTTCACATATTGATCTTTGCTTATTTACTTTTCCGTTGTTACTATTACAATCACTACAAAACCAAAACGATTACTTTTGCCACCGTTACCTCTACTATCATATTACTTTGCTACTAAATACTTTGCTGCAGATATTAAGTCTTTTCAGGTGCAGTTGAATTGACAACTCAACTGTTAATACTTGAGAATATTCTTTGGCTCCCCTTGTGTCGAATCAATAAATTTGGGTTGAATACTCTACCCTCGAAAACTATTGTGATCCCCTATACTTGTGGGTTATCAAGACTATTTTCTGGCGCCGTTGCCGGGGAGCATAGCTCTATTCTTTGAGTCACTTGGGATTTATATCTGCTGATCACTATGAAGAACTTGAAAGATAAAAGAACCAAGATTTTTTCCCTTAACTACAAGGGAAGGTAAGGAACTGCCATATAGCTCTGCACTTGATTCACCTTCTGTTTTGAGTTAACTTGCGACACCTACTCCTGCTATTCATTTTGATATGTCGCATGTTATTGACGATACCACTTCTGCTTTGCATGATACTTATGATGAAACTACTCCTATGCTTGATAATACTATGCCACTAGGTGAATTTCTTGATGAACAACTTGCTAGGGTTAGATAGAATGAAATTATTGGAACTGATAATATTGATGAAAGTGATGATGAAGTGTAACATGGCAAATTTTCAATTTGGAATGTTATACACTAGATCATCATTGCATATCATATTTATTGCATTTTGGTTGATCCTAGAAATTTTTCGCAACTCAAGGACCCTCAGAGAGAGTTGGGGATTTCGTTATTTTCATATTTGAGTTGTCTCAAATTTTGAAAATAGGATCATTTGATTTTATTTATTTTATCTTCAATAATTTCTATTATAAAAATATGAGAGAGGGAATAAAATGACTTTCCCAAAATAAAGAAACATTGAGGATTTAATAAAAAAATCAAATAAGATTTTATTTGGTTTTATTTGCTATTTTATTTGAATTTAGGAAAAATGTGCGTTTTTCAAAATTGCATTTAGGCCCCAAATAAATGTTCATCCTGTGTTGCTTGATTTTAGAAACCAGGAAAAATTTATTTCGGGATTTTTGGAGTCCGTTTAGTATTTCTTGTATTTGTTTTTCTGCGCGGAATTAATTTTAAAAAAAAGTCCGAACCGACTCCGGGCCGTACCCGAGCGTGACT
>NC_057797.1:207102982-207111017 GCF_018294505.1 Triticum aestivum
GCCGCCGCCTCGCCCGCTAGCCGAAGCAGCCCCGCCGCCCGAGGTAGCCGCCATCGCCGTCGCTTTTCTTTAGAAAACCGCCCGTTTTTTAAAAAAGCCACGATTTATTTTTTTAGATTTTGTTTTTTTAGATCGGTTAGCGTTCGCTCGTTCGTTCATTTTAACGAACGTGTTCGTCGTTTAGATTCAGTTAACGAACGTTCGTTCGTTAAACTGTTCGTCGTTTTTCTTTTTCTCGGATTAAATCCGCGATTTTTCTGATCGCGATTTCTAATCCAATTTTCGTTTCAGTATAACTTTTCGCTCGTTTATCGGAATCAGGCGATTCAAGCGCCTGGAGTTTCGTCTCGAAACCCTCTTTCCGTTTAACCAACTCAAGCAAGTTTTTGTTTCTGTAAAAATTTCCCTAGATCTAGAATAGTAATCGAAGCGTATTTCTTTTGCCGTTTGTCTTTCGTTGCTTCGTTTGATTTGATTCTTTTTGCCAACCGGAGTTCTTAAGTTGAACTTTCTGGTTAGATCTCTTATTTGAGTTTTACCTGTGCATTAGTTGAGTACTTATTGTATGCTTGTTTGTTTGCGATAGAGTACCTGGAGTGCGCCGCTTGTTACTTCGAATCACTAGGTTTCCCGGATCATCAGCAAGGCAAGTAACACTTTGATCATACCTTCTACTACCCAATTTTATTGCATTAGATCAATCCTTACACATTGCATGATTAGGATCTAATTAAATTGTGGGTTTGGGAAGTACTTGAGGTAATACCTATTACCTGTTTATTTTCAAACCTTTGGGAGTTACTTCTACGTTGCTTATTATTGCTATGCTATGCTAGTACACGAGGATTGGGTGAGTGATATCCATGACAGATGTGAGATTTTCTTTTAAATCAATGGTTTATCTAAGGTGGCAACTTAAATACACATCTGGGTGGATTGAGGTACCTGGGTATTCCAGGATTGCCTGTTTTCTTTTGGACCGCCACCCAGGCTCAAAGGGATCATGAGATTATTCATGCTAGAAACTTCCATGTGCGGCCACAAGCTATTATGGGCTCTAGCATAGTTGACTAAGTCGTGCGAACTCTTACATTGGTAGACTAGCAGATGTAGGGGATGTAGGTGGTACGGTCTACCCGATCGTAAGGTGCTAGCGCTTCTGAAAGACTATGTCTCGGTCATCCGTTTCTCAAACATCCTGTAGTGCGAGAAATCAAACGGAGGCGATCGAGTCTTGTGGGGAAAAGTGCGCAAACCTCTACAGAGTGTATAAACTAATCATGGTTAGTCATGTCCCCGGTTATGGACATCTTGAGTATCTAGTACTTGGATTATCATGTGAATCTCAACATGTTACTCTAAAATTAATTTTGAAGGGTTTGTTAATGATGTTTAATTGGGATTGAGAATGCTGTCAACCATTCTTAATGTTTAACAACCACCATGATAGTTAAATAAATTTATTCCTTTGTAGTAGGGAAAAATTGGCTTTTTGCAAAACTGTAACCATAGAGCTTTCCACCAGCCAAATATGCATATAGTATAGCTGTTTCATTCCATTACTCTCTATGTGTTACCTTGCCGGCATATTCCATGTGCTGACTCGTTTTCGGGCTGCAACGTTAATGTTGCAGACTTTTCAGACGACGATTAAGGAGTTTTAGGTCGTGGTTCTACACTCAATGATGCCGTTGGAGTTGATGGACTCACTTATCTTCTAAGCCTTCCGCTGTTATCGTTATTAGATGGCCTTAGGCCATATTTATTGTAATAAGTTCTCTATTGAGACACTCGATGTAATAAGTGTGTGATTGCTACTCTGTTATAAATCCTTCAAGTACTGTGTGGTGTCAGCATTACTGATCCAGGGATGACACCGGAGCACAGAGATTGGACCGTTTGAGGTCTGGTCGCTACAAGATGGTATCAGAGCACACACGGACTGTAGGACACGACCATTAAGCTAAAGACCTAGATCACTACTCACCCTCTTCTCTTTCTGACTCCTCATCTTTTCTACTCTTTTAGGATGGAGGATGCAAGGACCAAGTTCACGCAACCAGATGAAGATACACCCTTTGGACGTCACTTACATGAAGTCACTAGATACCTGAACATAGGAGTACCAAGCTTCACCGGAACCTACAACGCCACTTTACCTGAAGAAGAGCGCTGGATGATTCAAGTTCAAGTTCCAGGAAGGACGTTCATGCCAGCCACTGAGCCCATAGAGTTTTCTTTTGATGCACCAACTTGGAGTCTAGGAAAGAGCATGGCAGCTCACATCGCCATGGGACGCATTGGAGAAGTCTACAGCAATGATCTCAAGGATACTATCTACCAGATTTGTGGGCGCCGAGATGAGCACTGGGAGATGATCAGCACCAGAAAGGATAGATCAATTGCAGCTTTTATCCAGGAGTTAAACCAGCACATTCGACGTCAGGAGAACCAGATGTGCACCGACATGATAGACCTGAAGAAGGCAAGGACAAGAATCAAGGAACTGGAGGAAGAACTCAAGGCTACACGGGAAGATTATGAAGAAGAAATTGAAGTATTAGTGGATAAGAATGCCGACCTAACAATGAAGATCGGGATATTTATGAGAGGCCCTACACCAGTAGATGAAGACGAAGAACCCAAGGAGATTCGGCTGGAAGACTACATCATCATCAACGACACCGACTCGGATCCAGATGATAGCGATGATGACTATGTTGATGAAGCCGAAGCAGATATCATGGAGTCTGCAACCGAAGAATATTTCTAGTAGACCACCTCATCAGTAGTAGTAGTCCACCATGTAAATATAGTAGTCCGAGCACTTTTGCGATAGTTAGATCAATTGTATGCCCTTGTTTGATTGAATGAAGTGAATTGTTTGCTTTTGCCTCATGTGCATATGGGTAGTGTTTTCTCTTTAGACCCCCTCTATTCTTAAATCTCATCTTTTCTAAACCCTCAGATGCCTCCGAGACGTGACCCCGGATTTAGCTTTCCACCGGAGCTCACTCAGTTGATCCAGCAGCAGAATACATTGATGCAGTTGCTAGTCCAGAATCAGAATCGGGGGAACAACAACAACAACCCACCACCACCACCACCACCCGTTGATCACTTAGCCCGTTTTCTTAGGCTGAATTCGTCGGTGTTTTCCAGTAGCACCGAGCCGATAGTAGCAGATGATTGGCTCTGCAAGACAACTAGAGAGTTAACCACAGCAGGATGCACAGATGCGGAGAAGGTGAAGTTTGCCGCACACCAGCTTGAAGGACCCGTAGCATCATGGTGGGAGAATTTCACAGCCACTTTCCCTGTCGATACTCTCACATGGTACCAGTTTCAGCAGGCTTTTCGAACTGCCCATGTTTCAACATGAGCTATGGCCTTAAAGAAGCGAGAGTTTTGCAACTTGCGCCAAGGAGGACGGACAGTTGGCTAGTATGTGGAGGACTTTAGTAAATTAGCACGTTATGCCCCAGATGACGTTGCTACGGATGCAGCTAAGCAGGAGAAGTTTCTGGAAGGACTGAATGATGAGTTGAGCATGCAGTTGATGGTAGCAACCTTCAACAACTACCAGGAGTTGGTAGATCGTGCTCTTATGATTGAAGGGAAGCAGCAGCAAATTGAAAATCGCAAGAGGAAGTATGCACAAGGAAAGTACAATTCAGGAGCTCAGCAGAAGCCACGATTTACCCCTAGACCGGGAGGACATTTTCAGCATACCCATCGAGGAGGTAGCTCGCACAATCACAATGGCCCTAGGAATGGTAATGGTAATGGAGGAAGCAACGGCCAGAACCGCACCAACCCATCAACCCCTGCCAAGAAAGACCTGAGCCAAGTCACTTGCTTTAAGTGCCAGAAGACCGGACATTATGCCAATGAATGTCCTGAATCACAAAATGGAAATGGCAATGGAAGCTCTGGGAAGAATCCGAACCCTTTCAACAGGGGACAGGTGAACCACGTTAGTCTGGAGGAGGTTGAAGAACAACCGAATGCAGTAATCGGTAAATTTTGGTTAAGTCATTTACTGCACTCGTTATTTTCGATACTGGCGCATCGCATTCATACATATCCAGGGGATTTGTGGATAAGTATAAACTGCCAACCCAAGCCCTTAGGTCACCCATGTTAGTAACCTCGCCTGGAGCAGAATATATGGCTACTCTATGGTGTGATCGGTTACCATTAAGGATTGGTAACTATGTTTTTCCCTCGGACCTAATAGTATTGGAATCCCAAGGATTGGATGTGATATTAGGCATGGATTGGTTATCAAAGTATGAAGTGAATATTGAATGTGCTAGTAAGTCAATTTTGCTTACCACCCCAGAAGGGAGAAGGATCAAGTATGTATCCCGACATGTGCCAAAGAGGACTCAAGTAAATTGCTTAACAGGAGTTGTGCAGGAGGAAGTACCAGTAGTAAAGGATTTCCCCGAAGTATTTCCAGAAGAGTTGCCAGGCATGCCACCGGATAGAGATATTGAGTTTTTGATTGAGCTATTGCCAGGCACAGGGCCAATATCAAAGAGACCATATAGGATGCCTGCAAAGGATTTGGTGGAAATTAAGAAGCAAATTAAGGAGTTACTGGATAAAGGATATATTCTCCCAAGTTCTTCACCTTGGGGATCGCCAGTACTTCTAGTGGAGAAGGATGGATCGTTAAGGATGGTTGTCAATTATCGAGGATTGAATGAAGTAACCATCAAGAACAAGTACCCACTACCGATGATCAATGATCTGTTTGATCGATTGCATGGAGCTAAGGTATTTTCCAAGATCGATCTGCGATTAGGATACCACCAGTTGAAGATTCGGGAACATGATATACCCAAGATGGCTTTTACCACCAGGTACGAGCTGTACGAGTATACCGTTATGTCATTTGGTCTGACTAACGCACCTGCATATTTTATGAACATGATGAACAAAGTGTTTATGGAGTTCTTGGATAAGTTCGTCGTAGTGTTCATTGATGATATCCTGGTATACTCGAAGAATGAAGAGGAGCATAAGGAACATTTGCGTTTGGTTCTTGGAAAGCTCAGAGAACACCAATTATATGCCAAGTTTAGCAAATGTGAGTTTTGGTTGAAGGAAGTTGGATTTCTCGGACACGTTATATCCGGAGAAGGTATAGCAGTAGATCCCACTAAAGTTGATACCGTGACCAAGTGGGAAGCACCAACCACCATGGGAGAGATCCGGAGTTTTCTTGGACTCGCAGGATACTACCGGAGGTTTGTTGAGAATTTCTCAAATATTGCGAAGCCTATGACGAAGTTGTTGAAGAAGGATACCAAGTTCATATGGACGGAGGAATGTGAGGCTAGTTTTCAGGAGTTGAAGAAATGTTTGGTTACTTCACCAGTGTTGATTTTGCCAGAATAGACCAAGGATTATGAGGTATATTGCGACCCTTCACGTCGAGGACTTGGAGCAGTGCTTATGCAGGAAGGGAGAGTTGTTTCAAATGCCTCACGACAGCTTAAGCCTCATTAGTTGAATTATGCTACGCATGATTTGGAGTTAGCAGCCGTAGTGCATGCACTGAAGACTTGGAGACATTTTCTGATTGGAAACCATTGCGAGGTGTATACGGATCATAAGAGTCTGAAGTATATTTTCACACAGAAGGAGTTGAATCTTAGACAAAGGAGATGGTTGGAGCTCATCAAGAATTATGATATGAAAGTGCATTATCACCCCGGAAAAGCTAATGTAGTAGCTGACACATTAAGCCGTAAGAGTCATGTCAACACCCTAATGACGGGAGAATTACCAAGGGAGTTAGACGAAAATCTTCGAGAGTTATGTTTAGAAATAGTCCCGAGAGGCTATGTAGCAGCATTGGAGATTCAGTCTACATTGATGGATAAAATCAGAGAAGCCCAAAGGACTGACAAGGATATTGCTTCTATTAAGGAGAAAATTAGCAAAGGAAAGCTAAGGGATTTTGTGAGGATGAGCATGATACCTTATGGTTTGAAGACCGCGTCTATATACCAAATGATCCGGAGATTAGAAAGCTAATTCTGCAAGAGGCCCATGATTCACCATATTCGATTCACCCAGGAAATACCAAGATGTATTTGGATTTGAAGGATATTTTCTAGTGGACCGGAATGAAGAAGGATATTGCGGAGTATGTAGCAGTTTGTGATGTATGTCAGAGAGTGAAGGCAGAGCATCAGAAGCCAGCAGGATTGCTACAACCATTGCCGATACCTGAATGGAAGTGGGATAAGCTAGGCATGGATTTTATTACAGGATTGCCCAAAACACGTTCAGGCTATGACTCGATATGGGTTGTAGTCGATCGTTTGACAAAGGTAGATCATTTCATTCAAGTGAAGACTACCTACCAGTGCAAAGTTGGCAAAGATATACATGACCAGGATCGTATGTCCGCGCGGAGTTCCGAGGAGCATTGTATCAGATAGAGGAACCCAGTTTACTTCAAAGTTCTGGAATCAGTTGCATGAGACTTTGGGAACCAGACTGGAGTTTAGCACAGCTTTCCACCCGCAGATAGATGGACAGACTGAGAGAGTCAACCAGATCTTGGAGGATATGCTAAGAGCTTGTGCGCTAGATTACGGATCTAGTTGGGATGAGAATTTGCCATATGCAGAGTTCTCTTACAACAACAGCTACCAATCCAGTTTGAAGATGGCCCCTTTTGAAGCCTTGTACGGAAGGAGGTGCAGGACCCCATTGTCCTGGGATGAAGTTGGAGATTGCCAGTTGTTTGGACCGGACCTGATAAAGGAATCTGAACACAAAGTGAAATTAATTTGCGACAGACTAAAGGTAGCTCAATCTAGGCAGAAGAGTTATGCAGACTCTAAACGCAAGGAGACAGGTTACAAAGTCGGAGACCGAGTTTATCTTCGAGTATCACCACTTCGAGGAGTTAAGCGCTTTGGAGTTAAGGGAAAACTAGCGCCACGTTTTGTAGGCCCATACAAAGTGTTGGATCGTATGGGAGAAGTAGCCTACAAGTTGGAATTACCCGAAGGACTGTCAGGAGTTCACGACGTGTTTCATGTATCCCAGTTGAAGAAGTGCCACGCAGAGATGGCTGACATACCACTGAGGGATACAGTACCACTGGAAGCAATTCAGTTGGACAGTGATTTAACCTATGAGGAGAAACGAGTTAAGATTCTAGAGTATGCCAGTCGAGTCACCCGCAGCAAGGTTATCAAGTTTTGCAAAGTTCAGTGGAGCCACCACACGGAAGAGGAAGCCACTTGGGAACGAGAGGAAGATTTGCTGAAGGACCACCCTCACCTATTTTCTAGCCAACCCGAATCTCGAGGGCGAGATTCATCTTAAGGGGGGTAGGTTTGTAACATCCCTAATTTTCAATTTGGAATGTTATACACTAGATCATCATTACATATCATATTTATTGCATTTTGGTTGATCCTAGAAATTTTTCGCAACTCAAGGACCCTCGGAGAGAGTTGGGGATTTCGTTATTTTCATATTTGAGTTGTCTAAAATTTTGAAAATAGGATCATTTGATTTTATTTATTTTACCTTCAATAATTTCTATTATAAAAATATGAGAGAGGTAATAAAATGATTTTCCCAAAATAAAGAAATATTGAGGATTTAATAAAAAAATCAAATAAGATTTTATTTGGTTTTATTTGCTATTTTATTTGAATTTAGGAAAACTACGCGTTTTTCAAAATTGCATTTAGGCCCCAAATAAATGTTCATCCTGTGCGGCTTGATATTAGAAGCCGGGGAAAATTTATTTCGGGATATTTGGAGTCCGTTTAGTATTTCTTTTATTTGTTTCTCTGTGTGGAATTAATTTAAAAAAAAAGTCTGAACCGACTCCGGGCCGTACCCGAGCGGGACTCTGCCTGGGGCAGCCTTTAAATAGCGCCGCCCGAGCCCCGCCGCAGCCCACCAGCCCACCCGCGCCCTAACCCTAACCCTAGCCGCTGCCCCGCCGCCGCCGCCGGTGCCGCTGCCGCGCCGCTGCTGCCGCCGCCCG
>NC_057797.1:207111407-207197253 GCF_018294505.1 Triticum aestivum
GAAAACCGCTCGGGTTTTTTTAAAAGCCGCGGTATTTTTTTTAGATTTTGTTTTTCTAGATCGTTTTTTTTGTTTAGGCTAATTAGCGAGCGTTCGCTCGTTCGTTTGTTCTAACGAACGTGTTCGTCGTTTAGATCCAGTTAACGACCGTTCGTTCGTTAAACTGTTCGTCATTTTTCTTTTTCTCGGATTAAATCCGCGATTTTTCTGATCGCGATTTCTGATCCGATTTTCGTTTTAGTATAATTTTTCACTCGTTTATCGGAATCAGGCGATTCAAGCGCCTGGAGTTTCGTCTCGAAACCCTCTTTCCGTTTAACCAACTCAAGCAAGTTTTTGTTTCTGTAAAAATTGCCCTAGATCCAGAATAGTAATCGAAGCCTATTTCTTTTGCCGTTTGTCTTTCGTTGCTTCGTTCGATTTGATTCTTTTTGCCAACCGGAGTTCTTAAGTTGAACTTTCTGGTTAGATCTCTTATTTGAGTTTTACCTGTGCATTAGTTGAGTACTTATTGTATGCTTGTTTGTTTGCGATAGAGTACCCGGAGTGCGCCGCTTGTTACTTCGAATCACTAGGTTTCCCGGATCATCAGCAAGGCAAGTAACACTTTAATCATACCTTCTACTACCTAGTTTTATTGCATTAGATCAATCCTTACACATTGCATGATTAGGATCTAATTAAATTGTGGGTTTGGGAAGTAGTTGAGGTAGTACCTATTACCTGTTTATTTTCAAACCTTTGGGAGTTACTTCTACGTTGCTTATTATTGCTATGCTATGCTAGTAGACGTGGATTGGGTGAGTGATATCCATGACAGATGTGAGATTTTATTTTAAATCAATGGTTTATCTAAGGTGGCAACTTAAATACACATCTGGGTGGATTGAGGTACCTGGGTATTCTAGGATTGCCTATTTTCTTTTGGACCGCCACCCAGGCTCAAAGGGATCACGAGATTATTCATGCTAGAAACTTCTGTGTGCAGCCACAAGCTATTATGGGCTCTAGCATAGTTGACTAAGTCGTGCGAACTCTTACAGTGGTAGACTAGCAGATGTAGGGGATGTAGGTGGTACGGTCTACCCGGTCGTAAGGTGCTAGCGCTTCTGAAAGACTATGTCTCGGTCATCCGTTTCTCAAACACCTTGTAGTGCGAGAAATCAAACGGAGGCGATCGAGTCTTGTGGGGAAAAGTGTGCAAACCTCTGCAGAGTGTATAAACTAATCATGGTTAGCCGTGGCCCCGGTTATGGACATCTTGAGTATCTAGTACTTGGATTATCATGTGAATCTCAACATGTTACTCTAAAATTAATTTTGACGGGTTTGTTAATGATGTTTAATTGGGATTGAGAATGCTGTTAAGCATTCTCAATGTTTAACAACCACCATGATAGTTAAATAAATGTATTCCTTTGCAGTAGGGAAAAATTGACTTTTCACAAAACTGTAACCATAGAGCTTTCCACCAGCCAAATATGCGTATAGTATAGCTGTTTCATTCCATTAATGGACTAACTGATGCTTCCAGAGACCACCTGGATAGTTGTGCTGACCCGTTTTCGGGCTGCAACGTTAGTGTTGCAGACTTTTCAGATGACGATTAAGGAGTTTTAGGTCGTGGTTCTATACTCAGTGATGCCGTTGGAGTTGATGGACTCACTTATCTTCTAAGCCTTCCGTTGTTATCGTTATTAGATGGCCTTAGGCCATATTTATTTTAATAAGTTCTCTATTGAGACACTCGATGTAATAAGTGTGTGATTGCTACTCTGTTATAAATCCTTCAAGTGCTGTGTGGTGTTAGCATTACTGATCCAGGGATGACACCGGAGCACAGAGATTGGACCGTTTGAGGTCTGGTCGCTACATGAAGATTCTCCCCTAGATATGAATTACATGTTGTTCCTGAGGGTTATATTATGGATGAAGAAACTGCTAGAGACTTCTTAGCTTGCAATGATAGATATGATCTTAAGAAATTATTATCTAAGCTTAAAGAAAAATCTTTGAATGCTAGAATGAAATATGACCTTGCTTTTGCTACTTCCCCTATCCTTATTTCCGATAAGGATTATGATTTCTCTATCGACCCTGAGTTAGTTACTTTGGTTGAATCTGATCCTTCTTATGGCTATGAATCTGACAGATCTTACTAAATTAAATGATATAGCCACCCTGTTCACTAATGATGAGAAAACTCGCTATTACTTTATCCTTAAGTTGTTTCCATTCTCATTAAAGGGTGATGCTAAAACATGGTTTAATTCTCTTGATCCTGGTTGTGTGCGTAGTCCCCAGGATATGATTTATTACTTCTCTACTAAAATTTCCCTGCTCATAAGAAACAAGCTGCCATAAGGGAAATATATAATTTTGTGCAAATTAAAGAAGAGAGTCTCCCACAAGCTTGGGGAGGCTTCTACAATTACTTAATGCTTTGCCTGATCATCCTCTCAAGAAAAATGAAATACTTGATATCTTTTATAATGGACTAACTAATGCTTCCAGAGACCACCTGGATAGTTGTGCTCGTTGTGTTTTCAGGGAAAGAACGGTTGATTAAGCTGAATTGCTATTGAATAATATGTTGAGTAATGAAAATTATTGGACACTTCCTGAAGCAACTCCTAAGCCAACTCCGAAGAAAAGGGGTATTCTATTTCTCAGTCTTGAAGATATGCAAGAGTCAAAGAAATCTATGAAAGAAAAAGGTATTAAAGCTGAAGATGTTAAGAATTTACCACCCATTGAAGAAATACATGGTCTTGATAACCCGACATAGGTAGTAAAGGTAAATTCTCTCTATAGATTTGATAAATGTGAAATCCTGTCTACTAAAATTGCTAGCCAATGCTTGGATGAGTTTGATGACTTTATGGTTAAACAAGAAGACTTCAATGCTTATGTTGGTAGATAATTCAAACGTAATGCTTATATGATTGAACACTTGAGTGATTATATGACTAGAGTTAAAGGTGAACTTAAACTTATTGATAAACATGCTTCTATGGTTACTACTCAAGTAGAACAAGTACTTAAGGCTCAGAATGATTTTCTCAATGAATTAAATAATAAGAAAAATGGTAATGATGTTAGAGTTGTGACTAGAAGGGGTAAAATGACTCAGGAACCTTTGTATCATGAGGGCCACCCTAAGAGAATTGAGCAAGATTCTCAGAGAATTAATGTTGATGCGCCTAGTTCTTCTAAGAAGAAGAAAAAGAAAAATGATATGACTTTGCATGCTTCTAGTGAACCTGTTGTTGACACACCTGAGAATCCCAATGATATTTCTATTTCTGATGCTGAAACACAATCTGGTAATGAACATGAACCTAGTGATAATGTTAATGATGATGTTCATGTTGATGCTCAACCTAGCAACAACAATGATGTAGAGATTGAACCTGCTGTTCATCTTGATAACCCACAATCAAAGAATCAACGTTATGATAAGAGAGACTTTGTTGCTAGGAAGCATGGTAAAGAAAGAGAACCATGGGTTTAGAAACCCATGCCTTTTCCTCCTAAACCATCCAAGAAAAAGGATGATGAGGATTTTGAGCGGTTTGCTGAAATGATTAGACCTATCTTTTTGCGTATGTGTTTGGCTGATATGCTTAAAATGAATCCTTATGCTAAGTATGAAAGATATTGTTACTAATAAAAGAATGATATCGGAAGCTGAAATTTCCACCATGCTTAATAACTACACTTTTAAGGGTGGAATACCAAAGAAACTTGGAGATCTAGGAGTACCAACTATATCATGCTCCACTAAAAAAACTATGTTAAAACTACTTTATGTGATCTCAGAGCCGGTGCTAGTGTTATGCCTCTCTCTTTATATCATAGACTTGATTTGAATAAGTTGACACCTACTAAAATATCTTTGCAAATGGCTGATAAATCAACTGCTATACCTGTCGGTATTTATGAGTATGTACCTGTTGTGGTTGCAAACGTTACTATTTTAACGGACTTTGTTATTCTAGATATTCCCGAGGACGATAGTATGTTGATTATCCTTGGTAGACCCTTTTTGAATACTGTAGGGGTTGTTATTGATTGCAACAATGGCAATTTCACTTTCCATGTTAATGGTAATGAGCATACGGTACACTTTCCGAGGAAACAACCTCAAGTCCACAGTATTAATTCTATTGGAAAATTTTCAACTATTATTTATTGGAGGTTTTGAATTTCCTCTTCCTATTGTCAAGAAGAAATATGATATTCTTATTGTTGGGGACGTGCATATCCCCGTTGAGGTAACCTAGTGTTATTCGAAATTTCTTCGGTTTCATGCGATTCGGAATGAGTTTGTTAACAAGACTCGATCAACATTGTTAGTGGATTCCTTTTGACGAGCATGAGATGGATGAAGTTAGAAAGCACAACCCTATGTACCCTCCTTTTACTTTCTGTTATTTAGTTTAAATAAAGCAAAAATAGTATTTTCTGTCTATTTTTTGAATTATCCTTGCAATAAAAAATACCCTGAAAATAAAAATTCTCCAAATGTCCTAAAAATTTAATATGATTTTTTCTAGAATATTTAAGAATTATTGGCACTGAGAACACACCAGGGGGACCCACCATGTGCCCTACCCCCCTGGGCGTGCCCCCTGCCTCGTGGACCCCACGTGAGGCCCCTCCACTTATTCTTGCACCCACACACTTCGTCTTCCTCCAGAAAAAATCACCCACCAGCTCAAACCCGAGTTCTAGCTCATCTTGCTGCCATTTTCGATCTCCTTGCTCAAAGCTCCATTCACAAAAATGCTTTGGGGGATTGTTCTTTGGTATGTGACTCCTCTAATGGTCCAATTAGTTTTTGTTCTAGTGCTTTATTTATTGCAAATTTTTGCTGCTTAGGTGACCCTATTCTTGAGGTTGCATGTCAAATTTATATGGTCCCAAGTAGTTTTAATGCATGATATGGCCTCTAGGCACTTGTAGGAGTAGTTGCTATCAATCTTGTTGAGTATGGTTCACTTTTATTTTGAGCTTACTAAAAATTTCAGAAATTTTCAGAGAAAGATGAAGAGATTTTTGTGGGGCTCTTTGAGCCGAAGCTCGAAGGATAAGCAAAGTGAAGAGAATAAGAAGCTCAAATATAATCTCCCTCGTACTACGGAGGTTCGGCCGTGCGAATGGCCTTGTGATGAGTTCTTGATAGAAGCTGGGATTTATGAAGATATTTTTTATTTAGCTGAGAATGCAGGCCTCACCGACTTCCTTCATGACCAGCGCGAATAGTATCTCTTACTCACTAATATTTTTGTGCAAAATTTTCATTTCCATGCTAGGAGATCGCCACCTTCGGTTGATTTTTATTTATATGATGAGTATAAGGAGATGTCACTTTATGAATTTTGTGTGGTTTGCAAGTTGCCCTTTGAGGGAAGCATAGAGGAACCACATCGTAATGATCTGGAGGGATTTACTGATATGATTGTTGTAGGGGAGACAAGGAAAGTCTCTGATGCAAGAATTACTAGCATACATTTTCCCGTTCTACGTTACTTTGCAGTATTTGCTAGTAGATGCTTAATTGGTCATGGGAACAGTGGAAATCTTAGTGCCCCTGATATTGTTATTTTGCGCCATGCTTTGTTTCGTGATACCACTTTTAGTTGAGGCGCTATTGTTGCTAAACGGTTAAATCTGAACCATAGAAAGGGCCCCGTCTTTGGAGGCATCTTTGCCTCGCGCCTTGCTGCACACTTTAATATACCTATTAGGCATTATGAGAAAGTGGAAAAGTTGTTGCCTCCTATTTTTCTAGATTATAAGAGTATGGTAGCAGATGATTTTATTGTTAAAAATAAGAAGAAGAGGCTTAACTATAGACTGATATTTGATAAAAATTACTTTGAGACTATTACCTTGCCTGCTCCCTCTTTGTTCAACATATTTTCAAGCATGTACCTTGTTTTGCCGGAGGCCGTTCATGCATACCGGAGCCTGACATCAGCTCCAGAGCCTGAACCGGAGCCACCACTTGATCCTCAGCATCACTCTATTTATTAGTGGGATCCGGAGGAGATCGCTAACCAGTGGCACCCTGAGGATCCTCCTCAATACACCGAAGAGGGCAGCTTTGATCCGTGGGCATAGACCAACTTAGGCCAAAAGCCTAAGCTTGGTGGAGTACGTATTTCTCACTGACATTACATTCATGTTCACACACTCATGCCGGTTGTCCGTGCTCATACTTTTTCATTGTACTATCCATGCTAGTTTATTTTCTTTTCCAACATTCTTCTCGTGTGTTTGAAAAACCTTAATAAAAACCCAAAAAAATTAGTTGTAGATTTTAGCTAGTTTACTTTCCATGCTTGTAGTAGTAATAATTAAAAAGAAAACCCAAAAATATTTCTCGTTCTTCTTTTGCTTGTTGGGAGTTTTCCCGTGTAAATAGTTTTATTTCTTTTTCTTTGGGGGTCGAGAGGAGAAGACCATGATGAAAATGTTGAGTGGCTCTCATTAGCATTATTGTTGATCTAACAAAGAGCCCATATAACCTTGTCTTTTCCCATGAATTGAATGCTTGCAGATTCCAGCTTAGTCCAATGCACGTGCACTATTATTATTATCCACACTATTCGGTTGTGCAAGTGAAAGGCAATAATGACAATATATGATGGACTAATTGAGATGAGAGAAGCTGGTACTAACTCGACCTCTCTTGTTTTTGTAAATTTGATTAGTTCATCATTCCTGATTCAGCCTATTATGAATGAAACATGTTTGCAATGACAATTAGAGATTATAGTTGCTCATGACATGCTTAAGTAGCTAGGAGTTTATAATGGTTTACCTTGCGTGCCAACATGCTATTAAAATGGTTGTGATGTGGTATGATAGGGTGGTATCCTCCTTTGAATGATTCGAGTGGCTTGACTTGGCACATGTTCACGCATGTAGTTGAAACAAAATCAACATAGCCTCCACGATATTTATGTTCATGGTGAATTATATCCTACTCATGCTTGCATTCAGTATTGATTAATTTTAATGCATGTTCATGACTGTTGTCGCTCTCTAGCTGGTCGCTTCCCAGTCTCTTTCTAGCCTTCAGTTGTACTAAGCGGGAATACTGCTTGTGCATCCAACTCCATAAACCTCAAAAGTTATTCCATATGAGTCCACCATACCTTCCTATATGTGGTATCTATCTGTCATTCCAAGTAAATTTGTATGTGCCGAACTCTAAACCTTCAAATGAAATTCTGTTTCGTATGCTCGAATAGCTCATGTATCAACTAGGGTTGTCTGTATCTTCCATGCTAGGCAGATTATTCTCAAGAGGAGTGGACTCCGCTCCTCACTCATGCCCAGTCCCATGCTCAAACCAAATCAAAATAATTGCGAACAAAACTCCCCCAGGATTGTTGTTAGTTGGAGGCACCCGTTGTTTCGGGCAAGCCATGGATTGATGCTTGTTGGTGGTGGGGGGGGGGTATAAACTTTACCATTCTGCTTGGGATCGCCTATAATGTGTGTAGCATGGAAGATATCGAGATATGTCGGTTGTTATGTTGACTATGAAAGTATACCGCTCAAAATATTATTCATCTCTATTTCAAAATCGAGATCTGGCATCTCTACAAATCCCTGCTTCCCTCTGCAAAGGGCCTATCTATAAACTTTTATGTTGAGTCATCATCCTCTTACGAAAAAGCACCAGTTGGAGAGCACCGCTGTCATTTGCATGAATTACTATTAGTTTACATTGAGTATGACTGTGACTGGATCTCTTCTACCATGAATTACAATTTCCATTCAGCCCTTGGGTGCTTTGCATTTATGTTTTGCGGTCTCAGAAAGGGCTAGCGAGATACCATCTTGTTATATCATATTATGATTGTTTTGAGAAAGTGTTGTCATCCGAGATTTATTATTATTGCTCGCTAGTTGATTATGCCATTGATATGAGTAAACATGAGACCTACATGTTATTGTGAATATGGTTAGTTCATAATCTTTGCTGAAAACTTGAATGCTGTCTTTACATATTCACAACAACAAGGGCAAACAGAGTTTGAAAAGGTTTTCTTTATCACTTCTAGTTCATCAACTGAATTGCTTGAGGACAAGCAAAGGTTTAAGCTTGGGGGAGTTGATACGTCTCCATCGTATCTACTTTTCCAAACACTTTTGCCCTTGTTTGGGACTCTAACTTGCATGATTTGAATGGAACTAACCCAGACTGACGCTGTTTTTAGCAGAATTGCCATGGTGTTATTTTTGTGTAGAAATAAAAGTTCTCAGAATGACCTAAAAATCAACGGACAATATTTTTGGAATATATAAAAAATACTGGCGAAATAATCAAGGCCAAGGGGCCCACACCCTATCCACGAGGGTGGGGGCGCGCCTACCCCCTGGGCGTGCCCCCTGCCTCGTGGGCCCCCTAGTGCTCCACCGACCTCAACTCCAACTCTATATATTCGCGTTCGGGGAGAAAAAAATCAAGGAGAAGGATTCATCACGTTTTACGATACAGAGCCGCCGCCAAGCCCTAATCTCTCATGGGAGGGCTGATCTGGAGTCCATTCGGGGCTCCGGAGAGGGGAATCCGTCGCCATCGTCATCATCAACCTTCCTCCATCACCAATTTCATGATGCTCACCGCCGTGCGTGAGTAGTTCCACCGTAGGCTTGCTGGACGGTGATGGGTTGGATGAGATTTATCATGTAATCGAGTTAGTTTTGTTAGGGTTTGATCCCTAGTATCCATTATGTTCTGAGATTGATGTTGCTATGACTTTGTTCTGCTTAATTCTTGTCACTAGGGCCCGAGTGCCATGATTTAAGATCTGAACCTATTATGTTTTCATGAATATATGTGAGTTCTTGATCCTATCTTGCAAGTCTATAGTCACCTATTATGTGTTAAGATCCGTTAACCCCGAAGTGACAATAATCGGGATACTTACCGGTGATGACCATAGTTTGAGGAGTTCATGTATTCACTAAGTGTTAATGCTTTGGTCTGGTACTCTATTAAAAGGAGGCCTTAATATCTCTTAGTTTCCAATAGGATCCCGCTGCCACGGGAGGGTAGGACAAAAGATGTCATGCAAGTTCTTTTCCATAAGCACGTATGACTATATTCGGAATACATGCCTACATTACATTGATGAACTAGAGCTAGTTCTGTGTCACCCTATGTTATAACCGTTGCATGAGGAATCGCATCCGACATAATTATCCATCACTGATCCAATGCCTATGAGCTTTTCACATATTGATCTTTGCTTATTTACTTTTCCGTTGTTACTGTTACAATCACTACAAAACCATAACTATCACTACAAAATCATATTACTTTGCTACTAAATACTTTGATGCAGATATTAAGTCTTTCAAGTGCGGTTGAATTGACAATTCAACTGTTAATACTTGAGAATATTCTTTGGCTCCCCTTGTGTCAAATCAATAAATTTGGGTTGAATACTCTACCCTCAAAAACTGTTGCAATCCCCTATACTTGTGGGTTATCAGTCTCCACATTTGTAGATAAGGCATTCCCTCATTCATCCTTTTCTCCCACAAGATCTTGATGTTTCGTGCAATGCACGGGCATCTTGCTAGTACTCCTACATTATACTATATTATTGTGAAAGTTCATATACACCGGCCAAGATGAATGCAAACACGACAGATTTTACTTACATTTCGAACTTTTACAGGACAGAAAAATAAAAGAAACCCGACCCTAAAGATATTCTAGGGCGGCAAACGACGTCCTCCATCTGCGATCTCCATGTACGGGGGCGGGGTTCAAGACGAAGGTGCGGACTCCAGCGAGGAAGAGTAGAACACGGGAGATGGACTGGCCAGTTGGCACACCATGCCCTGCCGCCTCCCATGCCCTACTCATGCTCGGAGGAGTCCCCGACCTCGGCGGTGCCGGACGTTGGACGACGGCAAGTAGGATGCGTGGCTGAAGGTGCTCCTGTCGTCAGCCGCCATCGTGGCCACCGCTTGTGCGGTCGCGTCCACGTCCGGCTACGCCGCTATGGCGTTGCAAGAGGCGCCTTGAGCGAGGGCGGCGACCTTGAGCTTCATCCCCGAAGACAAAGCTCTCCCACAGAGCATTCGCGCTCGCGGTCATGGCAGATGTGGTGCCAGGTAGCAGGACGATGTGCTATGGTGTGGAGGTTAGCTGGGCATTGCCGCTTTAAGTAGCGTATTCCGGTGAGGCCAAAGCGTCCGGGCGCATCATTAAGTCACCGGAGTTTGTTCCTCGGGCACCGAGCCTCTTAACAACGGCATACGGACAGACGACATGAATGCGGGCAGCTGGCGCCGGCTAGGAACGCACCGCGTGACGGCGCGAGGGACGAGGGTTTTTGGCGTGCCAGGGTAGTCAGCTATGGTCGTGGCAATGTTGGAGATGCCCTTTGCTCACATGCGACCCCACATGTCATTGAAAAAGCAAGATGACCCGGCATGGTCTCAAGTCCTGGGGATGCAGTTGGTCGCGCTACACCACTCCACGGACGCATCGCGGTGCGCGCACACTTCGGCGCCCCGTGCATCCTCGACGAGCCGAGTGTTGATCTGTTGGTCGTGCCACAGCGCTAACGCCACCCTCAGCACACTGAAACCGACTATGTTCAGCGACGATGAGTGTGTCGCTCACCGCGGCCACCCTGTCCAGAGGTTGTGCTGGAGCTGCGCCACGTTGCTGGCCCCCCACGACCCACATGAACGGTTACCAGTGGCGAGGATGTCATGGGCCAGCTCCTCCATTGGACTAGTATGCGCCACGTCGTCCCGATAGGTGTGCCCTACATGTCGGTTTCCCTCTTTCCCGGCCATATTCGAGCGTCAGTGCTCCATGTTGCGCATTAGGTACAGTACCAAGTTATTACCCTAGCCCCAAGTGTGGTGGTCTTGGGTACGGTGCCACCCATTTCCTTTTCAAGTAGTGAAGAGTAACACTTGATTAAGTAGCCAGATGGTGTGCTAAATGTAGGTGTCCGACTGTTTGAAAGAATAATTGAGGTGTGCCCGGTCCGTGCCCGCATTTAGGGGTCCAACTTACCATGTTCCGGTAGTAGTAACTATACTAGTCCCTGCGTACTCCCTATGTTTTTATTTACTCCGCATTTTAGCTTTGCTCAAAGTCAAACTTTGTAAACTTTGACAAAGTTCATAGACAGAAGTAATAACATATACAATTACAAACCAATACCATTAGATACATTATTGAATATACTTTCACATCATATATATTTGCTATTGTAAATGTTCATATTTCTACTCTTACTAGCAAGATGCCCGTGTGTTTCACGTAACATAAAGATGCATTTGTATGACTAGTTTATCTTGTGAGAGAAAATGATGAACGAGGGAAGGCCTTATTTGCAATTGTGGAGAGGTGTGTGGGTACCTTTTTTGCAAAATTGCCATAGTTTCCTTCCTATCCATCAGATATAAATCGGACGGCCTATATTGCAGGATGGCAGGCACACCATCATCACCAACTCTATTTTTTATAAGAGTCCGTCCGATTTATATCTGATGGAAAGGAAGGAAACTATGGCAATTTTGCAAAAAGATACCCACACCCCTCTCCACATTTACAAATAAGGCCTTCCCTCATTCATCCCTTTCTCCCACAAGATAAACTACTCATACAAATGCATCTTGATGTTCCGTGCAATGCACGGGCATCTTGCTAGTGTACATAAAAAGTAGAGTTGGTGATGATGGTGTTCCTACCATCCTGCAATATAGGCCGTTCGATCTATATCTAACGGATAGGATGGAAACTATGACAATTTACCCGCACTCCTCTCCATATTTGTAGATAAGGCCTTCCCTCGCTCATCCTTTTCTCCCACAAGATCTTGATGTTCCGTGCAAGGCATGGGCATGGTCAAATTTTATGAAGTTTGACTTCAGTCAAACATAATATGCAGAGTAAATAAAAACAGAGGGAGTATCTTACTCCGTGACCAAGACGGAAGGGGGAAATGAGACAACTTATTGTTTATTTGAGCCGTTCAAGTATAACCATGTGGCGTTGCTTATTTCTCATTCCTCTCCAACCCTCTTCTACATCGATCATGCCGCCCTCAGGCCGAGTCCATCCTCCCACATGCTTCATTTGAACATTTCGCCGAGTATCATTCGCTTGTATTTCCAATGTTGTAATTTGTACAACATGCATATTGTCGGGGGGATGAACCCCGGGCAGGCAACGGAACCTGGATCCTTTTCAAAAACAACGGGGCCAGCATCACCCCTCAAGACGGCTCGCGCTTGGCCGGGTCGCTCGACCCGGCCTAACCTTCAAGGTGTCTCCAACAAGCCAGCCCCCCCCCTTGGCATGCTCCCCAACCCGGCCAAGGCTCAGCGGCTGTCCCATCCCAGTTGTATGATGGGACGAGTCTCCACCAACTGATGACCGAAGCCACAGTATCCTGCCCATGCCTATGGTCAGCCGGACGAGGCAACAGTGCCCCCCACCTACCCATTGACCAGGGCCGGCGTGGCAACAGTACACCCATCGTCACCCATGACGCCAGCAAGCAGCGACCTAATGGAGCGTCACTGTAGCCAACTCAACCCGTCCACTCCATGACGATCTACAAGACGGCCAACAGTGCCCCCGTACCCGGCGGGTCCCATGCCCGGGGAACCCGGCGAGGCCTGGTACCCGGAAGGTCCCAGCACCGGGTTCCTGGACACTAACGACCCGGCCCTACAACCTTGTAACATTACCATTGTACCCCTGGGGGTTGACCTGTAAAACCCCCCAGAAGCCCTCATGCATACGGGCAAGTAGCACACGACGAGAACGATAGCAATCACACAACAAACCAGACTAGCCACACCGGGAGAGGGTGAAGCCTAAGACTTGGCCTGCCTTCCTTCTTCCTCCATACAGCTCTAGGAGCAACCCTGTACTGTTACGTATAAACCACACTTGGTAGGACTAGGGGTGTTATCTCTCCGGAGAGCCCTGAACCTGGGTATGTCTTGCGTCCTGCGCTCGCTCATGCCGGCCTTGCCTCTGGAGCCCACTAGTGCCCTCGAGCCTCCTCCTCTCTTTAGCCATCCCTTGGCATCTGCCATGCGCCCACCACGACAGTTGGCACCCACTGTGGGGCAGCTCGAGGTGCTGGCCGGGATCATGCTTCAGACGGGGCTCCTCTTTGACTCCGACAAGCCTGTCACGCTGGTGCATGACGTCATTGACGCACTCGCCACCTCCTTCGCCGCGTTGCGCATCTCCGACGCACCTGCGGCCGACGAGTACCCCAGCGAGGTACTTGACTTTTCCGACTCCCCCCTTTCCCTCGGCGGCGGTGCTCCCGCCGGGGCGATGGACCTCTGCGTGGAGGTTTTCGTCACCAACACCAGCGCCGCTTCCTCGTCTAGCGCGGCGAGGAAGGCCACTGAAGCTAGGACCGTAGTGGGGCGGGCCAGCCCGCCCAGCCCCCTGCAGGCCATGATGTAGATCCTTCGCATCCCCATCGGCACCGACATCGACGCCCCGACATCGCCTAGTCCCGGACTCGCCTCGACGAGGATCGCCAGTGACTGCTGGACCTCACCGAGGCGCTTGTTGCCACGCAGCGCCGCCTCGACTCCGCTCAGCTGGAGCGCAACGCCACCTCCGGCTTCACGCCGGACCCGCCCGAGCCAAGTCGGGTCGCTGACGTGCGGACCCGGGCGGTACGATCAGGCGCGCCTTCGGCGCCGTCCCTCCTATTTACGAGACTCCCGTGAAGAACATGCGTGCTGCCTAGGCAGCTGTGGTCGGCCTGGACCAGCTCGCAGGCGAAGAGTTGTAGGACCGCCTCAAGAGGGTGAACGACCTCCTCGCTCCAGCCAACACGCAGCAGCACCGCCTCAACCAACTCGCCAAGCCGGCCGGATCCGGCTCCGCCCCCGTTGCTGGACCCGGTGACTTCCAGCACACGGCATCCTTGCCACCCTGCGAGGCGCATTCCGGCCGCACCCGGACCTGACGCGACCCCGCCATGACGACCGCCGGCTGCTTGGGCGACAAGCTGGCTTTGGAGGCCTGATGCAGACTCGACCCTCTACTCCAACCCAGCCGACGTCCGACGGGAGGCGACCCGGCCCCCCGCGGCGTGGTGGCCGACCGACTGGGACCGCGCGCCATCGACGACACCGACGCTCGTCACCACCTCGACCGACTCGCCCTCTCCCAAGAGCTGGAGGAGACCGGCCCCATCGGACTAGTGTGCTTCGGGCCACGCATCCGGGGTGAGCCCTTTGCTAAAGGGTTCACGCTCTCCCGCAACACCCCCAAGTACAACGACACCATGAAGCTGGAGGACTGGCTCACCGACTACACCGCCGCCTCACCGTGTGCTACGCGCCTCTCATGCTAGAGGGGTCGGCCCGCACCTGGTTGAACAGTTTGTCGGAGGGCAGCATCAATGCGTGGGTCGACTTCGAGCAAGCCTTCATGCGCAACTTCACCGACACGTACAAGCGATCCAGCTGCCCCAATCAGCTCGCCATGTGCGTGCATGGACCAGCGGAGACCGGCCGCGAGTACCTCGGACGCTGGACCGATCTCCAGAATAGCTGCGAGGGCGTCCATGAAGTCCAAGCAATCCAATACTTCAGCAACGGGTGCCGGGATTACACCCTCCTTAAGGACAAGCTCTTGCGCTCCAAGCCGGCCACCATGGCCGCGCTCATGGTGAAGGCATACAACTACGCAAATGCCAATTCTGCCATGAAGATCCAGATGACGCTGGATGAAGCCAGCAAAGCAAAGTCGGTTCCCCCCACGAAGCCGGCCGGCGAAGGCAGCCGGCAACAGCACAACCAGCAGAACAACAAGCGCAAGGCCGAGCAGGCGCCCGCGGCCGACCCCGCCGCCAAACACCGGCAGACCGGCAAGACGACGTGGCAACCCGCCATGAGTTTCCAGGAGATGCTCGACGCTCCCTGCAAGCACCACAGCGGCGCGAGGCCGTCCACGCACATGCTTCGACAGTGCGCCATCACCAAGCGCATCATGAGGGGCGACGTCCCGCCCCCTCCGGCCCCGGCTCTGGGAGCGGGGCAGCCGCCTCCACATCCACCGCCGCCCCCGGCCGGCGATGCGATGCGCGACGATGCCTACCCGGCCCAGAACGCAACCTATGTCGTCTTCACCAGCCTCGACGACGACAAGCGCAGCGAGCGCCTCCTTCGACAGGAGGTGAACACCGTCATCCCAGCCAAGACGGAATACATGCACTGGTCAGAGCGCCCGGTCACCTGGACTCAGGAGGACAACGCGGCCATCATGCCGAACCTAGGTGGTTACACCCTCGTCCTCAACCCTACCATCATCATGCCTCGGCGCACGTGCAACTTTTCCCAGGTTCTCATCGACGGCGGCAGCAACATCAACATCCTCTACCACGACACCATGACCAAGCTCGGCCTCTACGCCAAGGACCTGGAGCCGACCCGGACGGTCTTCCACGGCATCGTTCCCGGCCCCTCCTGCTCCTCGATCGGCCGGATCTGGCTCGACGTCCTGTTTGGCGACAGCAACCACTTCTAACGCGAGCCGATCTGGTTCTTGGTGGTGGACCTATCCAGCGCGTATCATGCGCTGCTGGGCCGGCCCGCGCTCGCCAAGTTCATGGCAGTTCCCCACTATGCCTACCTAAAGATGAAGCTACCGGGACGGCGCCAAGCTGGCCGAGTCGCTGGTCGTAGCCGAGGAGCGGCGCCAGCTCGACCGGATCGTCGCCTTGGCCCAAGAAGCGCCGGTCGCACCCGTCCCGGCCGAGGACCCAACCGGCGAGGCCTCATTCAAGCCCTCCAAGGAGACCAAGAAAGTGAAGCTGAACCCAGAAGACCCCAGCTGTAGCAAGTACGTTGTCGTGGGCACCCGCCTCGACAGCAAATAGGAAGGCGAGCTCGTCGACTTCGTCCGTGAGTCTCGGGATATTTTCACATGGACCCCAAAGTACATGTCGGGTGTCCCGAGGAAGTACTCTGAGCACAAACTCCATGTCCACAAGGACGCCAAGCCCGTCCGTCAACCCCTGCGACATTTTTCCGAAGAGAAGAGAAGGACCATTGGTGAAGAGCTCACCAAGCTTTTAGTGGCCAGCTTCATCATGGAAGTGTTTCACCTCGAGTGGCTGGCCAACCTAGTCCTCGTCCTGAAGAAGAACAAGACCTAGCGCATGTGTATCGACTACACCATCCTAAACAAGGCCTGCCACAAAGACCAACTCGCCCTCCCGCGGATCGACCAAGTCATCGACTCCACTGCCGGGTGTGAGCTCCTGTCCTTCCTGGATGCTTACGCCGGCTATCATCAGATCAAGCTGGACCCGGCCGACGCCCTGAAGACATCCTTCATCATGCCCTTTGGGGCGTATTGCTACATCACCATGTCGTTCGGCTTGAAGAACGTCGGCGCCACCTTCCAGCGCTGCATGCAGAAGTGCCTGCTACCATAACTCGGCCGCAATATCCACGTCTACGTGGATGACATCGTGGTGAATACCAAACAACACCTCACGCTCCTCGACGACCTGAAGGAGACCTTCACCAACTTGCGCGAGTACAAGGTCAAGCTCAACCCGGAAAAATGTGTTTTTGGCGTCCCAGCCGGAAAGCTACTCGGCTTCTTCGTCTCGGAGCGTGGCATTGAGGTGAACCCGTAGAAAACCAAGGCCATCGAACGCATGCGCAAGCCGGCCCGGCTGCGCGATGCCAGAAGTTCACCGGCTGCTTGGCCTTGGTCAGCTGGTTTCTCGGCCGACTGGGCGAGAGGGCCTTGACCCTATATCAGCTGATGAAGAAGACGACACCATTCGAATGGAACGACCAGGCGGATAAGGCTTTCCTGGATCTCAAGCGCTTGCTCTCCACGGCACCAATCGTGGCCGCATCGGCCGACAAGGAGCTGTTGTTGCTCTATATCGCCGCAACCTCACTAAGGGAGTCCTGGATTAGGGGGTGTCCGGATAGCCGGACTATACCTTCGGTCGGACTCCTGGACTATGAAGATACAAGATTGAAGACTTCGTTCTGTGTCCGGAAGGGACTTTCCTTGGCGTGGAAGGCAAGCTTGGCGATAAGGATATGTAGATCTCCTACCATTGTAACCGACTCTGTGTAACCCTAGCCCTCTCCGGTGTCTATATAAACCGGGGGGTTTTAGTCCGTAGGACGAACAACAATCATACCATAGGCTAGCTTCTAGGGTTTAGCCTCTCTGATCTCGTGGTAGATCTACTCTTGTACTACCCATATCATCAATATTAATCAAGCAAGACGTAGGGTTTTACCTCCATCAAGAGGGCCCGAACCTGGGTAAAACATCGTGTCCCCTGCCTCGTGTTACCATCCGGCCTAGACGCACAGTTTGGGACCCCCTACCCGAGATCCGCCAGTTTTGACACCGACATTGGTGATTTCATTGAGAGTTCCTCTGTGTCGTCACTTTTAGGCCCGATGGCTTCTCCGATCATCAACAGCGATGCGATCCAGGGTGAGACTTTTCTCCCCGGACAGATCTTCGTATTCGGCGGCTTTGCACTGCGGAACAATTCGCTTGGCCATCTGGAGCAGATCGAAAGCTACGCCCCTGGCCATCAGGTCAGATTTGGAAGTTTGAACTACACGACCGACATCCGCGGAGACTTGATCTTCGACGGATCCGAGCCACGGCCGAGCGTGCCGCACTGTCATGATGGGCATGATCTAGCTCTGCCGCCGAACAGTGCCTTGGAGGCCGCACCTGTGTCCGCTCCGACCCCTAGCTCGGAGCCGATCACACCAATCGAGGATGGGTGGTTAGACACCGCCTCGGGGGCTGCAATCTCTACGGCAATCAAGCCGAACACTAGCCTTGTCTTCTGCAAAGCCCGTGACTCCAAGGTGCCGGACTCCTCTCCAGACTCCGAGCCCTCCGCGCCCCTACCGATCGAATCTGATTGGGCGCCGGTCATGGAGTTCACCGCCGAAGACATCTTTCAGCACTCGCCCTTAGGCGACATTCTGAATTCACTCAGGTCTCTCTCTTTGTCAGGAGAGTCCTGGCCGGACTATGACCGGCAGGATTGGGATGTGGATGACGAAGAAATTCGATGCCCACCCACCACCTACTTCGTAGCCACTGTCGATAATTTAAACGACGTGCTCGACTTTGACTCCGAAGACATCGACGGTATGGACGACGATGTAGGAGATGAACATGAACCAACGCCTATAAGGCACTGGACAGCCACCTCATCTCATGATGTATACATGGTGGACACACCCAAAGGAAGCGACGACGAGGAACACAGGTATGCAACGTGGGATCGTTCACTCGAAAAGCAATCAAAGCGGCGACGTAAACGCCGCTCCAAGCCCCGCCTCGACAGAACCAGTAGCCATACAGACCCAGCCATAGAGCAGGACGAGCCGGCGGACGATGAACATGCCTTCGAGCAAACGTCCGAACAGGGCAACTTGGATAAACAAACCGAACACCCCGTCCCCGGCGAAACCAACAGTCCGGACGACCTTACGCCTGATAAACTCATGGAGTAGAAGAACCTCCACAAAAGGCTCGTCGCCACTGCGCATAGCCTGAAAAAGCAGAAGTGGAAGCTCAAAACGGCGGAAGATGCACTCAGAATCAGATGGAGCAAAGTACGCAACACCGCAGACAAATATGGTGGCAGTCGCCGCACAAAAAGCTATCCAAAGCGAAAGCTACTGCCTGAATTTGACGAGGAGGCCTTAGAGCCCCCGCAGTCAAAAAATAGGAAAGCCACCCGGTTGGATAGACGACCGCATGGCCAGCATGGAGCGGCAAGCGGCACCGCACACAAGCCAGCATGCGATCCACCAAAGGATCCGCATCAAAAAGACGGCCTAGCCAGATCTATCTACGGGCCAAGAAAGCAAGCAATAGTAAGCAATGCGACACAACAAATATCCGAATATCACGGCACACCCAAATACAGGGGTGCCGCACACCCCCTATGTTTCACCGATGAGGTGCTGGACCATGAATTTCCAGCGGGATTCAAGCCCGTAAACATAGAGGCGTACGACAGAACAATAGACCCTGGGGTCTGGATCGAGGATTATATCCTCCACATACACATGGCCAGAGGAGATGACGTCCACGCCATAAAATACTTACCCCTCAAGCTTAAAGGGCCAGCCCGGCATTGGCTTAAAAGCCTTCCCGAAAACACCATTGGAAGTTGGGAAGAGCTTGAGGATGCTCTTCGGGCAAATTTTCAAGGGACCTATGTCCGCCCTCCGGATGCAGACAATCTCAGTCACATAACTCAACAGCCCAGAGAGTCAGCCTGGAAATTCTGGAATAGATTTCTTACTAAAGAGAATCAGATAGTCGACTGTCCGGATGCCGAAGCCCTAGCAGCTTTTAAGTATAACGTTCGAGACGAATGGCTCGCCAAACACCTCGGCCAAGAAAAGCCAAGAACAATGGCTGCATTAACAAGCCTCATGACCCGCTTTTGCGCAGGAGAGGACAGCTGGTTGGCAAGATGTAGCACCAGCGACCCAAGTACATCCGAAGTTAGGGATGGAAACGGAAAACCCCGACGCAGCAAGGACCAGCGCCGGAATAAGGGAAATAGCCCAAAGAGCATGGCGGTCAATGCCGGATTCAAAAGCTCGCGGCAGAATCAGAGAAAGCCGCCCCTCAAGGATAACAGGGACGAGCTATCCAACTTAAACAAAATCTTGGACAAGATATGTCAAATACACAGTACTTCCGGGAAGCCTACAAACCATACCCACAGAGATTGTTGGGTTTTCAAGCAAGCCGGCAAACTCAACACCGAACACAAGGGGCTCGACACACCAAGTGAGGACGACGACGAACCCCACAAGCAGAGCACCAGGAAACAAAAGGATCTCCCACAAGAAGTCAAAACAGTAAACTTACTTCACGCGACGAACAAAATGGCGCCACCAGAGAAACGCGCCATACGACCTATCCCAAAGGAGTCTCGCTAATGGTTGTTAAAACTGATCACCTTCGACCATCAGGATTACTCTAGAAGTATCTGGAACGCAGGCTGGACTACCTTGGTATTAGATCCAATAGTCGGCGGACTCCACTTTACAAATGTCCTAATGGACGGCGGCAGTGGGCTAAACCTGTTATACCAGGACGCAATCCGCAACATGGGGATAGACCCAACAAAAATTCGCCATAGCAAAACCTCCTTTCAAGGGGTAATGCCAGGCCCGGATGCCTGCTGCATGGGTTCTCTTCGGCTAGAAGTTATGTTCGGCTCCCCCGATAACTTCCGTCGCGAACAGCTAACTTTCCACATCGCCCCATTCTCAAGTAGCTATCAAGCACTGCTGGGGCGCGAAGCTTTCGCCCGCTTTAACGCAATACCGCATTATGCATCTCTTATGCTTAAGATGACCGGTCCACGAGGCATCATCTCATTAAAGGGAAAACACTGAGTGTTCCTCCCGCGTGGAAGATAGTGTGGCTGCCTTGACAGCCCCACAATAAAGCGGCTTCACTAGCCAAAGCACCTAAACAGGTCGTCAAGACCACGGACACAGCTAGACGAGTCTGGCATAAACATACAATTGATAAAGGCTTAATAGACGTATACCCCTGTACTAGGGGCTCCGCGCATATAAAACAAGAGACTATAAAGCTCAATTTTACCCATTTCGATTTATACTTTGTTTATTTAGTATAACTCATGTTTGGCACGATCTTTCTTCAACTAAGTTCCTCTCTTTTACAGATGAACACCGTGCTACGCCCGTCCAGGATACGGCACAACAGAGACACAGGCGCAGACGTGCAGCAGGGACCCGTTCCAAGGATTCTTTTCAGATTAAGACCCTGCGTAAACCTTTTTTAATGTCTCTTGTTGATACACATCCCCTGGTTTCTTGGTATAACCAAGGAGGAGGCTGGCGTTTTGGCATGTGGCCATGTCAGAGTTTTACACGTACCTGGACACTAGGGGCTTATTACTAAGGGCGTTATCCCGCCCACCCTCATAAAGACTGAACACCTTAGGGAGTGTTCGGCGTCGCGAGTTTGGCCTTATATGCATCAGCTCCGAATCATGTCTTTGGTCAAATGTTGGGTTTGCCCGGCTCCTGTGTTTTGCTGCCTTACGTTCCGCTGTATCGGCTAAGGCGGCACCAGGAGAACTACCGTGATTGTGCCTCGGTTCGGCCAGGCGAGCACCTCATTAGAGAAAGCCGAAAACTGACTGTCATGATATAGCGTGAGATTGGTCAACCACTCGATGACTTACCGGAATATTTAGGATTCCTCCGCATTAACGAAGGGCCGTTTCCCGACCAGGCACATACGCGCCCCGAGTTCTGGTGAGCGCAGGCGCCACCAGGGGCTATATAAGTAGCCTCACTGTCAAACTCCTATGGCTAAGTGAAAGTGATAAAGCATCATAGTCCGATTGCCTAGTTCGCTGCGCTATCACCTCCTTTGTAGGACCAAGACGTTGGATCAAGTGTGAAAATGTGCCTTCTGCGAACACCCCCGCATTATGTGCGTGGGGGCTGAAGCCGACGACTGCCATCTTTCAGATTATATATACATATATGTTAAACGGCCGCATAGGAGGTATTATAATACTTGAAGGCACAAGTATAAAAAGCTTCTACAATTTATCAAAATATTGTTTTACAATAATATATGCTATTCGAATATAGTATCCTTCGAGCACTGTGCCTCTATTAAACGAGCGCCTTGTAGAACTTCCTGAAAATAATGCTCAGCAGGTGCTCGGCTTCCATCCGAGTCTGGGGATGCAACAGCGGTGGCCTCCATTTCCGCCCAGTATGTCTTGACACGGGCAAGAGCCATCCGCGCACCCTCTATGCACGCTGAACTCTTCATCGCATCGATATGCGGCACCGCACAAAGGAACTGCTGCACCAAGTTGAAATAATTTTTCGGCTCTGGCCTCTCTGGCCACAGATGACTCATGACATACTTCATGGCGAGTCCGGACAACCTATTCAGCTCGGCCCATTCGGCCAAACGATCGGCTAATGACAGTGGACGCTCTGGATTGTGGAACTGCGACCAAAAGAGCCTTTCCAGTCCGCGATCTTGTTGATCTCGGAAGTGTTCGGCCGCATCTGCGGCACTCGCTGCCAAATCCAGATAGGTGTCCGCCGTACTCCACATCCGGTTTAACGGAGCATGTTTAGGATCACAGAACTTCCTCCACAGCATAAAGGGCTTTCCAGCCACGATCTCTCCGTCCTGACGCAGCTCCTCCTTCATAGCTCTCATCACAGAGCGAGCATCCTTGGCATCGGCAATGGCCTTCTCCAAGTCCGTCTGTTCCGCCTGATCTTCTTTTTCAAGAAGCTTGCAACGGTCAGTAGCGCTCTTCAGCTTCACAGCCATCTCGGCCATTTCTGTCGGATTTCGGGTTCCGGCAGACCCTTGAGGTTCGAACACTGGGGTGCGCGTGGAGATTTCGCCTTCTACCTACCTGCACCCCTCCGCCTCGCTAATATCTAAGCTATGGAAAGAACATCACAAGAGACACAGGGTTTATACTGGTTCGGGCCACCGTTGTGGTGTAATACCCTACTCCAGTGTGTGGTGTGGTGGATTGCCTCTTGGGCTGATGATGATGAGCAATACAAGGAACAACAGCCTCGCGAGGGTCTGTTCTTGGCTGAGGGGATGAACTGCTAGGAGGAGTTCAGTCACCCTTCTCTCTCTCTCTTCTTGATTCTCTCTCTCTGATTTTCCTCTCGATCTCTCTCTGATCGATCTCCACCCCCTCTACCCTGGGGTGGCTAGTCCTACTTATAGGCAAAGGCCCTGGTCCTCTTCCCAAATATTGAGCGGGAAGGGCGCCAACAATTGGCCATTTTGAAGGGGAACATCTGGTACACTTATCCTGACTAAAGTTGGTCCTCGCCTGCCGAAGGCTCTGGTGGTGACACTGGCTTGGGCTCCACAATGACTTCCTCCCTGCCGTTGGACTGGTCTTGGTCTCGTTGCACCAAAACGGGTGCCTTTGCTTGATGCTCTCGCCTGCACTTGCTCCCTTTGCACCAAAGAGGAAAGGAGGACATGGCACGGCTCGCGCCCGCCTGGCGCCTTTGGCCGTCATGGCTTGCGTCACGGGCACCTCGTGAGGTACCCCGCCTTGATCTCTCTACCTCCTCGCGAGCCAGCCAGATGAGGCCGTGCCTGAGGAAGCTCCGTGTCGTCCGCCCCACGGGGCTTGGCCCCTCGTGAGGGTCTTGGGTCTGTGTTGACGAAGATGGGCCGTGCTGGGCCCCCATTTGAGCCATGCCGCAGGCCGCAGGCAGGCAAGTCTGGGGACCCCCGTTCCTAGAACGCCGACAGTAGCCCCCGGGCCCAAGGCGCGCCCGGACTTGGCCGTGCAAGGAGGCGAAAGGGCAAGAGCGAAGCGCCGCGGGCCCTAACAGCCTGCGGCCTTGGGCGCCGCGTGGCGGTTGATTGGACGTGGGCGTCTCCGCTTCCCCATGGCGCCTCAGCAACTGCATGGATTGGACAAGTCCCTGCATGCCAAGCGGGTCATGATTACCTGCGATCGTGGGGGCCGACGGTTGGCCCTCGCAAACTATAAGTACGGATCATCGCGTGCCCTTCCAGTTCATCCCCCTTTGCTTCTCCTTCTTCTTCATGGCCCCGTCGAGGAGGTTCTCGGCCGCAGAGAAGGGGCAGACTCGCCAGGTTGAGCCTGCCTCTCCCCCGCCCAAGCGCGGCCGAGGGCGCCCTCGCAAACATCCTGTGGCCACCACGGCAGCTCCCCGCGGCCGTGGAGACGATTTCCAGCACGGTGACGGGTGGACTGCTGCGGCGGGGGGGGGGGGCGCTTCGGTCGCGCGTCCCCCTAGGCCGCGCTTTCGCGCTGCAGAGGTGCTGCTGGAGTTCGTTGTGTGGTTGGCAGAGCCGACAAGCACCCGGCTTCAACTTCCTTGCTTCCTCCTCGACGAGCTCCCGGCTGGCGCTCCGGGCGGCCTCTGGCTTCAGGCAGACGGAGGCTGCAGCCGGGCCTCATGGGCTTCACTGGAGGTCTCCGCAGCCGGGAGCCTGGCCTTGACCTGCAGTTGGCAGACGTTTGCCCGCGCGCGTGGCCTGAGCCGTCGGTGCACCCTGCACTTCAAGTTTGACGGTGATGCCACCCTCTACGTGAGGGTGTTTGGGGAAGATGGTCGCCGCGCAGGGTGCTTCCCTGAGGACGACGACCGCGGCCGGGAACCCAGCCCCGGTGATGATGGAGAGGATAGCGCTCGCGTGATTGGCGGCGCTCAGGGTTCCCCAAGCTTCACCGGTTCTTCTTCAGGCGGCGACTCTTCTAGCAGTGGTCGCGGTCAGCCTCCATGCCGTCGTACCTTCTTGGGAGGTGGTAGCGTGTCTGTCCACTGTCGCGCCTTGGTGAAGTGCGAGAGGGAGTCTGCCTGAGCCCTGGAGGCAGCTCGAGTCTTCCCTGCAGGCCGGTGTGAGGCGAGTTGCGCCTGATTTGTTCTTTCTTTTCCTTTTTCCTGCGTAAAAAGACAGTAGCGTGGAGCCCCGCGGGGGCGTGTTTGGGTTACTGTTGTTAATGATCGCTTTGCTTCCGTTATCGTGCCTTCCGGCTACGTGGCCGCGCGTGGATAGTTCCAGGCCCCAGCCGTGGGGGGCGACCGACCTAGGCCCTGTGTTCGTGTCGCGGTGCCCATGGGGCACGGACTAGAGGGGTGCTCCTGTAATGGACCCAGGTCGCGAAACCTTTGAACGGCTAGGACAGGAACACTTGCGAGGGCGCTCGGCTGCCCCCCTCGCGAAGCCTTGCATAAGAGAAATCGAGGCAGGAGAGTGAAAAGTCGAAGAACCACAAGCCAAAGACGGCAACAACTTCAATAAAACTTCGAATGAGAATGAACAAGCTAACTGCGGAAAGCAAATGAAAAAGCCGCGTCCGGCACCTAATCTAGTCTTGGACGTCTTCTCACCAGCGCGGAGCTAAGTGCTGCCACTGGGCATGGGAGGGAGCCCCAGGGCCTAAGGCCAGTGCTCCTGAGACTCCGGGGCGTGTACAGCCCCAACTCATTATTACGTGAGAGTGTCACAGGCGGCGAGCTTCATAGGCGTTGGCCTTCTTCACAGGCTCCGGGCCTTTTCCAAAACACGACAGCTTCACAGGCATTCGCCTTCTTCACAGGCTCTGGGCCTTTTCCAAAACACGACAGCTTCACAGGCATTTGCCTTCTTCACAGGCTCTGGGCCTTTTCCAAAATGCGACAGCTTCACAGGCATTCGCCTTCTTCACAGGCTTCGGCCCTTTTCCAAAATGCGACAGCTTCACAGGCATTCGCCTTCTTCACAGGCTCTGTGCCTTTTCCAAAACGCGACAGCTTCACAGGCATTCGCCTTCTTCACAGGCTCTAGGCCTTTTCCAAAAAGGATAGTCTTCACAGGCATTCACCTTCTTCACAGGCTCTGGGCCTTTTTACGGGTAGAACCTCCGGAGGTGCTGGATGTTCCATGCGTTCTGGACCGGCACCCCCTCCTGAGTCTCCAAGCGTGCGGAGCCGGGCCTGGAAACATGAACAACCTTGAACGGGCCCTCCCACATGGGAGAGAGCTTGTGCAGTCCTTCCCTGGAGAGAACCCGCCTGAGCACGAGGTCTCCTACCTCGAGAGTTCTGGGGCGGATGTTGCGGCAGTGATATCGTCGTAGTGCTTGTTGGTACCTCGCCGCTCACAACACGGCTTCTCGGCGACGTTCCTCCCCCAGCACGAGGTCCATCTCCCGCATGGCGTCCTACTGCGCCTCGTCGAACGCTAGGACCCGCGCGGAGCGACGTCTGACCTCGTGAGGGAGGACCGCTTCGGCTCCGTAGACCAGGAAGAACGGGGTCTCTCCAGTCGGCTTGGTCGCGGTTGTGCGAATGGACCACAACATGGACTGAAGCTCATCGTACTAACCTCTGCCGCAGGCCTCCAGCTTCTTCTTGAACGTCCTGGTCTTGAGGCCCCTCAGGACCTCTGCGTTGGCTCGCTTGGCCTGGCCGTTGCTTCGGAGGTGCGCCACCAAAGCGTAGCATATATGTGTTCCAAGGTTAGCACAGTATGTTTTGAAGAGGTTACTGGTGAACTACGAACCATTGTCTGTGATGATGCGGTTTGGCACCCCGAACCGGCTCACGATGCCCCTGATGAACTTGACTGCGGAACCCGCAGGGATGGTGCGGACGACCTCTACTTCAGCCCACTTGGTGAACTTGTTCACGGCGACGTAGAGGTAGTGGTAGCCCCCTGGTGCCCGAGGAAACGGGCCCAGGATGTCCAGCCCCCAGACTGCGAATGGCCACGAAAGGGGTATAGTGTGCAGGCCTCCTACTGGTTGATTGATCTGCTTGGCGTGCAACTGGCAGGCCTCACAAGCTTTCACCAGTTCGACGGCGTCATTGAGTGCGGTGGGCCAATAAAACCCACTGCGGAACGCCTTGCCGACGAGGGTTCGTGATGATGAATGATGTCCACAGTCTCCTCCGTGTATATCTTCCAGCAGTTCCTTTCCTTGCTCCCTGGAGATGCAGCGCAGGGATACATCATTTGGTCGCTTCCGGTAGAGCTCTCCATCCTTGATGCAGTATGTCGTGGCCTGCCGTGCCACACGCTCCGCTTCCTCCTCCTGCTCCAGCAGGGTCCCTTGTGTTAAGTAACTCCGGAGCTTCGTGATCCAGCACCCCTCCTGAGGTTCCATCGTTAGGAGCAGGCGTGCTCCTAAGGCCGGGCCACAGACCGGGGCTCCTGAGGCAGGTGGCTGGGGGAGCTCCTCCCGAGGCTGAGCCATGTTTGACAATGACGGCAGGGCTGAGGGCTTGAAGAGCCGCTCCTCGAAGACGCCAGGCTCCTGAGGTAACCGCCTGGACGCCCGTTTGGCGATGTCGTCGGCCTCCTGATTGGTGCCATGGGGCACATGCTGTAACTCCAACCCCCAGAGCTGCTTCTCCATCCTGCGGACCTCCGCAAGGTAGGCTTCCATGTGCTCATCTTTCGGCTCGTACACCTTGTTGGAGAAATTGACAAGGAGATGCGAATTGCCCTTGATGGTAAGGCGTTTCACCCCCAGGGCAGCTGCGGCCTTCAAGCCCGCTATTAAACCTTCATACTCCGCTATGTTGTTGGAGACCTTTTCACCTTGCTGGAAACAGAGTTGTACAACGTAGTAGAGCTTGTCCTGAGTGGGCGATATAAGCACCGCCCCAGCCCCAGCGCCATGCCTGGAGAACGCCCCATCGAAGTACATGACCTAGCCTTCTGGCGCCTCGCTTCCCGGGGAGAGGGACCGATCCTCGTCGGCCTTGAGGCCTGGTGCCTCCGTCCACTCTGCCACAAAATCCACTAATGATGCTCCCTTGATGACTCTGGTCATGCTGAATTCGAGCTGAAACGCTTGCAGTTCTATGTTCCACTCGGCGACCCTTCCAGCTGAGTTAGGGCTCCTCAGCACTCTCTCCAGGGGGTATGCCGAGACAACCTTGATGGGGTGACCCTGAAAATAGTGCCGCAGCTTGCACGAAGCCACCAGTAGCGCGAGGAGGAGCTTCTGAGGCATGGGGTACCATGCCCTCGCGTCCCGCAACACCGTGCTGACGAAGTATACTGGGTGCTCAACGAGGTTGGGTGCGTCAGTGCTGGTGGCGCCCTCCGGAGACCATGGCGCCTCCTGAGGATGGCCATCTGGGAGAGGGGCCTCTTCCGCCTCCGGTGCACTCCTCTGCGGCGGCTGATCGTCCTCAGCCACGGTGGTGGTTTCTGTGGGCCTTCCTTGTTCCTGTTTTGCCTTGTCCCGGGCTGCTGCTATGGTTTTGATTCGATGCTCTTCCCTAACCGCCACCAGGGCTGCGCTGGTGGAGTAGGGAGTGACGGTGAGGTAAAGCACCAGGGGCTCATGAGGGCGCGGAGCCACCATGACCGGAGGGCTGGTCAGGTATCTCTTGAGATACTGGAATGCCTTGTCGGCCTCTTCAGTCCATTCAAAGGGCCCCTTTTTCTTCATTAGCTGGAAGAAAGGCAGCGCTCGCCCTCCCCCCCCCAACTTGGAGATGAAGCGCCCTAGCGCGGTCACGCACCCAGTGAGCTTCTGCATTTCTCTGAGGGTCTTTGGCGGGCTCATGTCCTCGACCGCCTTGACCTTTTCCGGGTTAGCCTCGATGCCTCGGTGGGACACGAGGAAACCCAAGAGCTTGCCCGAGGGGACTCCGAACACACACTTCTCTGGGTTGAGCCGCAGGTTCACTGTGTTGAGGCTCACGAAGGTTTCCTCCAAGTCTTGTATCAGGGTCCTGGCCTCCCGAGACTTCACCATAATGTCATCGACGTAAGCCTCAACATTCTTCCCGAGCTGCGGGCCCAAGGTGATGTGCATCAGCCGCTGAAAGGTCGCCCCTGCGTTACGCAGCCCGAATGGCATGCATGTGTAGCAGTACACCCCACACGGGGTTAGGAAGGCTGTCTTTTCGATGTCTTCTACCACCATCTTGATCTGGTGATACCCAGAGAAGGCATCCAAGAAGCATAGCAGGTCGCATTCTACGGTGGAATCGACGATCTGGTCGATGCGGGGGAGCGGGAACGGATCTTGCGGGCATGCCTTGTTGAGGTTGGTGAAGTCGACACACATACGCTCCTTCCCTCCCTTCTTTGGCACAACGACAGGGTTGGCCAACCAATTCGGGTATCGGACCTCGCGAATGACCCCAGCGGCTTCTAGTTTGCGGGTCTCTTGGATGATGAAGGCCTGCTTTTCTGTGGACTGCCGCCTTGCCTTCTGCTTCACAGGGCACACGTTGGGGCACACGTTGAGGTGATGCTCGATTACGCTCCTAGGGATCCCCACCAACTGGTCAGGCTCCCAAGCGAATACCTTCTTGTTTGCGTGAGGAACCTGACCAGGGCCTCTCCTGCTCAGGTTCGAGGTTGGCGCCTATGGCGAAAGTGGCGTTGGTGGACCCGTCCTCATCGACGGGTATCTGCTTGGTTTCTGCCTTGTCTTGGGTGAACAACTGTTTCTTCTTGGCGGGTGCAGCCCCCTTGGGCTCGGGGGTCTCCGAGTCGGCGGGCTGTGCCGCCGCCGCCGTCTTGAAGGCGAGCTTGAGCACTCGCAGCGCGTCTCCGGTGTCCCCGTACACGGTGAGGACACCGCTGCTCCCAGGCATCTTCATGAGGTTGTACGCCGGGTGCGTCGCGGCCATGAACTGGTCCAGCGCTGGGTAGCCAAGGATGGCGTTGTAGGGGAGGCCGATGGGGGCGATGTCGAAGTCGACCAGCTCCGTGCGGAAGTTGTTGTAGGTACCGAAGGTTACTGGGAGTCGGATCTGTCCCAATGGGCTGGATGATCCGCCCCCAACGCCTGAGAAGGGCTGGCTGGGTTGCAGCCGTTCTAGGGGTATGCAGAGGAGGTTGAAGGCCTCAACCGAGAGCATGCTGAGGCCCGCACCGGCATCGATGAGAGTTCTGGTGACAGCCACCTGGCAGATGGTGGGGGTGCACAGCATGGGGAGCGCATCCGAGCAGGCCGAGTTGGAGGGGTGGTCCTCCGAGCTGAAGGTCAGGCCGGCCTTGGGCGCCGCCCGGTCCGGGGGAGCCCCCTGCCGTGTGGAAGCGGCGCTGACCCGACGGACGAACGGCTTGACGTGGTGACTTGTAGGCGGCGCCTGCGAGCCGCCCAGGAGGGCCGCAACGACCGGGGGTGTTGGTGTAGCATGGTGGGCGGGGAAGAGGCTACGGAGCTCTTCCCAAGACGCCACGGAGGCTGCTGGCAGGTGGAGCAGCCATGCGCGCGGAGTGCCGGTGAGGACCATGGGGAGCCAGTTGGCCATGACCCTATCGTCACTTCCAGCTTCGAGGGTGGCCTCCTCGTACGCCAGCAAGAAGGCCAGCGGATCAGTCGCGCCGCCGTAGCGCAGTGGCGTCATTGGGTTGAACTTGTCCGGCCACCGTACCCGTCGCAGGGCTGGGGCCAGGGCTCGGAGCCCCCTGGCCCCCGTGCTGGCGCCGGCGGCCGGAGCGAGCGACGCGCTACTCATCGCAAGGCAGATCGTGGTGGTGGCGGAAGGGAAAACTCCGGTGCACCCCTACCTGGCGCGCCAAATATCGGATTTCGGGTTCCGGCAGACCCTTGAGGTTCGAACACTGGGGTGCACGCGGAGATTTCGCCTTCTACCTACCTGCACCCCTCCGCCTCACTAAGATCTAAGCTATGGAAAGAACAGCACAAGAGACACAGGGTTTATACTGGTTCGGGCCACCGTTGTGGTGTAATACCCTACTCGAGTGTGTGGTGTGGTGGATTGCCTCTTGGGCTGATGATGATGAGCAATACAAGGAAGAACAACCTCGCGAGGGTCTGTTCTTGGCTGAGGGGATGAACTTCTAGGAGGAGTTCACTCACCCTTGTCTCTCTCTCTTCTTGATTCTCTCTCTCTGATTTTCCTCTCAATCTCTCTCTGATCGATCTCCAACCCCCTCTACCCTGGGGGTGGCTAGTCCTACTTATAGGCAAAGGCCCTGGGCCTCTTCCCAAATATTGAGCGGGAAGGGCGCCAACAATTGGCCATTTTGAAGGGGAACACTGGTACACTTATCCTGACTAAAGTTGGTCCTCGCCTGCCAAAGGCTCTGGGGGTGACGCTGGCTTGGGCTCCACAATGACTTCCTCCCTGCCGTTGGACTGGTCTTGGTCTCGTTGCACCAAAACGGGTGCCTTTGCTTGATGCTCTCGCCTGCGCTTGCTCCCTTTGCACCAAAGAGGAAAGGAGGACACGGCGCGGCTGGCGCCCGCCTGGCGCCTTTGGCCATCATGGCTGGCGTCACGGGTACCTCGCCTTGATCTCTCCGCCTCTTCGCGAGCCAGCCTGATGAGGCCGTGCCTGAGGAAGCTCCGTGTCGTCCGCCCCGTGAGGCTTGGCCCCTCGCGAGGGTCTTGGGTCTGTGTTGATGAAGATGGGCCGTGCTGGGGCCCCCTTTGAGCCACGCCGCAGGCCGCAGGCAGGCAAGTCTGGGGACCCCCGTTCCCAGAACGCCGACAATTTCCTTCTTGCTTCGGCAGTGAGCAGCCTGTTCGGCTTTCAGCTCTTCAATTGCCTTTCCGGCAGCCGCATCACTTTTTCTGGCTTGCTCCTTGGCTCGGGCAAGTTCCGCCCGAAGATTCTCCATGGCAGCATCACCATCTGCATCAAGCGCACACATTGTAAGATACTGGCATAAAGCTCCTCTTACCAGGTGCCGCCGGAGTAATTATATACCTTGAGCCTCGTTAAGCCGCTTGTTGACAAGCGCGATGTCGGCATCTGCCACATCAAGTTGCCGCTTTAGCTCGGCAAATTCATTAGTCCGGATGGCTACCCGACACTTCGCCACCTACGTATGAAGGCGGCATATTAGACCTGGGATTATGATCCTCTGCGCACCGTCACTTTTGATAACGCACAGAGTCTCAGGGGCTACTATCTACACAGGGCGCATCTTATTTATGCGCAACTATCCAAAAAGGGTACATTATCTCACGTACCTCAAAACCCGTAAGTAAACTCCTGACGGCCTCGTGCAATCTGCTCTCCGCGAATGAAATCCTCTCAATCACCGTACCCATCAATGCACAGTGCTCCTCTGAGATAGATGCTCGCCCTAGCAGATCCTTCAGCTCCTCCGACCATGCACCAGACGGTGCCGGACTCGTCCGATGGCCCTTTTCGAAGGTCGGACGCGGAGGGCTTTGGGGGGCCATATGACTACCTTCCAGCCCTGCCGGATTCGGAGAAACCCTCCGTGACGATACCTCAGGGTCGCCCGCCTCGCAAGGCGGTACGGCAGGGGGAGGCGGTCCGCTCTCCATCATCTCCGGAAGAAGATCCCTCGAAGACAAGCTCTGCTGAGAAGGGCTAAGGTCTGAGCTACAAGGTAAATTTTCGATTACTTTTCTCGGATATAAAGCAGGGATTTCTCTCATTTCCTAAAAAGAAAACTCCTCTCTACTTACGGCTCGGTGGAGGGCTGATCCCCTTGAGGGCATAATTCGGCCGAAGTATCCCCCAGCACAGGACCCTCTGGCGAAGAATTCTTCCCCCGCTTTGAGGCCATGGTCTCCGGGTCTTCGGAGGCGGTCCTCTTCTTCCCCTAAGGAGAGGAGTTTTCGATTCCTCCCTTCCAAACAGCCTCCTTCGAGGAGGTCGTAGATTCCTTGTCCCCTCCCTCTCTTTCCTCCGAAGGCACAACCTCCAACACCCTGACTAGCACGGGACCCGGCGTGGTCTCGGGGAGGGGGGCCGGACACCTGATTAGCTTTGCTTTCGCTATCCACTCCTGTTTAAAGGACATCTCTTTTAAGGGCAATTTTATAAATATGCAGATTGTGAGTCCGGGCACAGGACTACTTACTTGAGTATCCGGGCGGTTGCAGCTCAGACCTGCATCCTCGGTCAAGTCCAAACACATTGCTTGTGATCCGAAGAACAATTTGTACATCTCCACGGGCGCCGCGCCCATAAAATGCTGGAGAGCTCGTGGTCCCTCTAGATTGAACTCCCACAGGCGGAGGGAGCGACGTTTGCAGGGCAGAGCTCGGCGAATCAGCATAACCTGTGTCACCACGACCAGACTGATATCTCTTTCTAGGAGATCTCGAATGCGGCCCTGCAACAAGGGCACGTCATTGGACAGACCCCAGTCCAGTCCTTTATTGACCCATGACACTAGCTGTGGTGGGGGACCTGAGCGAAAGGCAGGTGGCGCCACCCACTTGGTGCTCCTAGGAGCGGTGATATAAAACCACTCTCGTTGCCATAAGCTGGACTCCTCTTGAAAAGAGCCCTCGAGCCATGGAGCACCAGCATTCTTGCTTATAAAAGCACCTCCGCACTCCCTGTGCCGTCCCTCTATCATCTTCGGCTCTACTTTGAAGGTCTTGAGCCATAGTCCGAAGTGAGGAGTAATACGGAGGAAGGCTTCACACACGACGATGAATGAGGAAATATGGAGGATGGACTCCGGGGCTAAGTCGTGAAATTCCAGCCCATAATAATACATGAGCCCCCTCACGAAGGGATCCGTTGGGAAGCCTAGCCCCCGAAGGAAGTGAGACATGAACACCACACTCTCACCAGGCTTGGGAGTGGGAATGACCTGCCCTTGAGCAGGCAGCCTATGCCAGATTTCGTCGGTCAAGAACCTGGCCTCTCTCAACTTCAGCACGTCCTCCTCCGTGACGGAGGAGGGCATCCATCAGCCTCAAAGGTCGGAACCGGACATTGTCGAAGGTCCGAAGCACCTAAAATCTGGAGCCTTGGGTGTTGGAACTCGAGGCGAAGGGCGAACTCATTTGAGATTGAAAGAAAGGAGTAAGGCCTTGGTCTCTTTATAAGAGGTTGAATACCAAGAGCCCTCCCCGTGACCATTTGGGACTCGCCTTTGATCGAGAAAACATACTAACATGTACGGTTGGGTTACCCACGCCCGTATTGATGAGAATCCTGGAATAAGGGGACATGATCTCTGCTTTGACAAGACGTGCCAAAGAAACCGCCTCGCTAAACGCGTTGAGGTGGGACAGTAAAATGATTCGAATAAAGACTTGGCCGTGGTGTGATGTCACGCTACGGAATACGTCAACAAATTAGATTTGTGTAAATATTATTCTCTCTATGGCAATATGTGGAAACTTATTTTGCAGAGCCGCACACTACCTTTGTGTTCAAAATCTTCTATGAAGTACTTGGAGGAGGAACCCGCCTTGCAATGCTGAAGACAATCTGCGCGCCGGACTCGTCGTCATTGAAGCCTGGTTCAGGGGCTACTGAGGGAGTCCTGGATTAGGGGGTGTCCGGATAGCCGGACTATACCTTCGGAGGGACTCCTGGACTATGAAGATACAAGATTGAAGACTTTGTCCCGTGTCCGGAAGGGACTTTCCTTGGCGTGGAAGGCAAGCTTGGCGATACGGATATGTAGATCTCCTACCATTGTAACCGACTCTGTGTAACCCTAGCCCTCTCCGGTGTCTATATAAATCGGAGGGTTTTAGTCCATAGGACGAACAACAATCATAATATAGGCTAGCTTCTAGGGTTTAGCCTCTCTGATCTCGTGGTAGATCTACTCTTGTACTACCCATATCATCAATATTAATCAAGCAGGACGTAGGATTTTACCTCCATCAAGAGGAACCGAACCTGGGTAAAACATCGTGTCCCCTGCCTCCTGTTACCATCCGGCCTAGACGCACAGTTCGAGACCCCCTACCCTAGATCCACCGGTTTTGACACCGACACTCGTGGTCGGTCAGCACGGTGATGGTGGTCGAGCGACCAGAGAAGGACAAGGTCCAAGCCGTCCAACGTCCCGTCTACTACCTGAGCGGGGTGCTCTCCGCCTCAAAGCAGAACTACCCGCACTACCACAAGATATGTTACGGTGTGTACTTCACCACCAAGAAGTTGAAGCAGTACTTCCAAGAGCATGTCATCACCGTGGTCAGCACGGCCCCTCTCGGCGAAATCATCGGGTGCCGGGATGCCTCTGGTGAGGTCGCCAAGTGGGCGCTCGAGCTAGCCGGCCATACCATCCTCTATGAACCCCGCGCCATGATCAAGTCCCAAGCTTTGGCCACTTCCTCGTCGACTGGACCGAGACCCAGTACGTGTCGCCACCACCGGACTCAATGCACTAGCGCATGCACTTCAACGGCTCGAAGAAGCGACTTGGCCTAGGGGCCGGCATCGTGCTGTCCTCCCCCAAGGGCGACCGGCTCAAGTACGTGCTGCAGATCCACTTCGCCGCCTCCAACAACGTCGCCGAATATGAAGCCCTTGTGCACGGCCTCCGGCTTTCCAAGGAACTCGGCATCTGGCGCATCCTGTGCTACGCCGACTCGGACCTGGTGGTGCAGCAGTGCTGCAATGAGTGGGACGCCCGCGACTCCAACAGAAGCTACCGTTTCCTCGTCCAGAAGCTGTCCGAATTCTTCGAGGGTTGTGAGTTCCTCCATATCCCGCGCACAGAGAATGAGGCGGCCGACATGCTCACCAAGATCGCTTCGTCTCGGCAGTCCATTCCATCCGGTGCCTCCCTCGAGCATCGGCACAAGCCGTCCGTCAAGCCGTCTCCGGACTCCGAGTCCATCCACGTCCCACCCGACTAGGCCGCGCCTCAACCCGGCCCAGGGACTGTCGAACCCGGCATGGGGACTGCCGAACCCGGCCCGGGGTGAGGGAGCCCTGGATTAGGGGGTATCCGAACAGCCGGACTATATCGTTTGGCCAGACTGTTGGACTATGAAGATACAAGATTGAAGACTTCGTCCCGTGTCCGGATGGAACTCTCCTTGGCGTGGAAGGCAAGCTTGGCGGTATGGATATGTAGATCTCCTTCCTTGTAAACGACTCGGCGCAACCCTAGCCCCCTCCGTGTCTATATAAACCGGAGGGTTTAGTCCGTAGGACCAACAACACACAATCATACCATAGGCTAGCTTCTAGGGTTTAGCCTCTTCGATCTCGTGGTAGATCAACTCTTGTACTACTCATATTATCAAGAACAATCAAGCAGGATGTAGGGTATTACCTCCATCAAGAGGGCCCGAACCTGGGTAAACATCGTGTCCCCCGCCTCCTGTTACCATCCGCCTAGACGCACAGTTCGGGACCCCCTACCCGAGATCCACCGGTTTTGACACCGACAAGGGGGCTGCTGAACCCGGCTCGGGGGCTCCCGCCCCAGAACCCGAAATAGTGGTCGTCTTCGCCATGGTGACGGCACCATCCTGGGCCCTGCCCATCTCGGAGTTCCTGGAGAACGGGGTCCTCCCCATGAACAAGACTGAAGCTCGGCAAGTGCAGCACCGAGCGTACGCCTACAACATCATCAACAACGAGCTCGTCAAGCGCAGCTCCACCAGCGTATTCCAACACTGCGTCGACCAGGATAAGGGCATTGAGATCCTCCTCGACATACAATAGGGCGAGTGCGTGCACCACACCACCTCACGGTCCCTGGTGGCCAAGGCTTTCCGCCATGGTTTCTACAGGCCCATGACCCTCGAGGACGCAGAGTCGCTCGTCCTCAAGTGCGAGGGATGTCAGCGCTTCAGCAAGCGCAGCCACCAGCCGGCATCCGCACTCTAGACCATCCCGATCGCCTGGCCCTTCGCGGTCTCGGGACTCGACATGGTGGGGCCCTTCAAGACCGCTCGAGGCGGCATGATGCATTTGCTGGTGGCAGTGGACAAGTTCACAAAATGGATCGAAGCAAGGCCAATCAAGAAGCTGGACGGCCCGTCGGCCGTTCGATTCATCAAGGACATCGCGGTGCGCTACGGCATGCCGAACAACATCATCATGGACAATGGCACCAACTTCAACAAGGGCGCGCGCCTCGACCTGGCTTTCGTTGCACACCCGTAGTCCATCGGCCAGGTCGAGCGGGCCAACGGCCTCATCCTATCTGGCATCAAGCAGCGACTGGTCAAGCCGCTCATCTGTTCGCCCGGCAGCTGGCGCGATGAGTTGTCGGCCGTCCTCTGAAGTCTCCGCACCACACCAAACCGGTCGACCGGGTTCTGTCGGTGTTCTGGGAACGGGGGCCCCCAGACTTGCCTGCCTGCGGCCTGCGGCATGGCTCAAAAGGGGGGCCCAGCGCGGCCCATCTTCACCAACACAAACCCAAGACCCTCGCGAGGGGCCAAGCCTCGCGGGGCGGACGACGCGGAGCTTCCTCAGGCACGGCCTCGTCAGGCTAGCTCACGAGGAGGAGGAGAGACCAAGGCGGGGTACCTCACGAGGTGCCCGTGACGCAAGCCATGACGACCAAGGGCGCCAGGCGGGTACCAGCCCGCGCAGTGTCCTCCTTTCCTCTTTGGTGCAAAGGGGGCAAGCGCAGCCGCGGAGTAATGAGGCATCATGCAAAGGTTGCCATTTCAGTGCAACAAGACCAAGACCGGAAGGACTGCAAGACGGAGGTCATCGTGGAGCCCAAGATGGTGTCACTACCAGAGCTTTGCGCAGGCGAAGACTACTTTTGTCAAGGTAGCTAGTACTAGCTGTCCCCCTTCAAATTAGCCCGCCATTGTTGGCTCCCTTCCCGCTCGATATTTGGGAAGAGGACCAGGGCCTCTATAAATAGGACCGGCCACCCGCAGGGTGAAGGGATCGATGAATCGAAGGATCAAGGGATCAGAGAGAGAGAGAGGGAGAGAGGAGAGAGAGAAGGGTGACTAAACTCCTCCCAGTAGTTCATCCCCCCCAGCCAAGAACAGACCCTCGCGAGGCTGTTCTTCCTTGTATTGTTCATCATCATCAGCCCAAGAGGCAATCCACCACACCACACACTGGAGTAGGGTATTACACCACAACGGTGGCCCGAACCAGTATAAACCTTGTGTCCCTCTTGTTATTCTTTCCATAGCTTAGACCTTAACGAGGCGGAGGGGTGCAGGTAGGTAGGATGCGAAATCTCCGCGCGCACCCCAGTGTTCGAACCTCAAGGGTCTGCCGGAACCCGAAATCCGACATTTGGCGCGCCAGGTAGGGCTGCGCCGGGATTCGTCTTCCACCACCCCGTTCTCATCCGACCGTCACGCCCATGTCTGACGCTCGTCGGGCCCGCGCCGAGCGTCGGGCTGCTCTCGCTTCCCGCGTCGCCTAGACGGCCCCTATCGGCGGGCGTCCTCGCCGTTCCCCGTCACCTGCCGTCAATGCCAACACCAGCCCGGCGGGGGACGAGCAGCAAGCATTGTCTCAGCATCCGTCCGTGCGGCAAGACAGCCGCACCACAAATCCCTCGCTCACCCCAGCTGGTTCTTCGTCCCGTGCGCTCCGCGTGCCCATGGAGGCTCGGGCTGCACTCATCGCGGCAAACGAGCTCCTGTGCTACCGTCCCGTTGACGACGTCTATGAAGAATGGCTCGACGGCGTCACTGAGCTCGTCCGCGCCACAGGGGGCTCTCCCGCGCTATCCGTTCCGCTGCACCGCACCCCGCCCCGCGCGGGCGATGAAGCTCCGGTGGTGCCCCGGCCGCCTCCTCCTCAGGAAGACGCCATGGCTCCAAGGCACGTGGCCCCTGGGCGGAACCCGCTCCGTCAGGTGCCAGCGCGGCAAGAGCAGAGCTGTCAAGAAGTCCCTCGCCCGCAAGAAGGTGCCCGGGCGCTCCCTGCTCCAGCACGTCGCGACCATGCTCCTGCTCCCGCACGTCAAGACCCCGCGCTGCTCCCAGCTGCAGCGCGTGGGGACATGCAAGACCAAGCTCCCCATCACCCAAGGCCTCCCGTGGCCACAGGAGCTGCCGCGCCTTCACCGCCGAGCTACGCAGCGTCGCGTGGCCCGGCAAGTTCAAGCCAGACCTGCCTCCTCGCTACGACGGCACGACTGACCCTGTGGAGTTCCTCCAGCTCTATGAGCCGGGCATCGAAGCTGCCAACGGAGACAAGAAGGTCATGGCGAACTGGTTCCCCATGGCGCTCAAGGACGGGGCCCGCACCTGGCTCCAGAACCTGGCTCCAGGCACAATCTCCTCCTGGGACGAGATGCGCACCCGCTTCATGGCCAACTTCCAAGGCACTCGCGACCGGCCACCCGCCGTGAGCGACATGCGCCGCATCAAGCAACAGCCCGGGGAGACCCTGAAGAAGTACATCCAGTGCTTCAACAACGCACACCTCAAGATTCCCAAGGTAACTGAGGAGGCCATCATCTCAGCCTTCTCCGATGGCGTGCGCGACGTCAAGATGAAGGAGGAGCTGGCGATGCATGAAGACCTGTGCACTTCCTTGAAGCTGTTCAACCTGGCAACCAAGTGTGCCAGGGCCGAGGAAGGGCGTCTGTCCCTCCTCGAGCTGCCTGCCGCAGACCCAGAAGAGAAGAAGCCCAAGGCCAAGGATGTGAAGCGCAAGGGGGCTGCCGTGCTCGCGGCAGAACCAGACACCAAGCGGGGCAGAGATCAGCCCGAACCTTCCAAGGGCAGTCGGTACTGTGTGTACCACGACCTCCACACCCACAACACCAATGAATGTCAAGAGCTCCGAGCCGTGCGAGAAGGAAGGATCGGCCGTCGCCCTGACCGCGGTAACCGGGGCTACGGCCGAGGAGGAGGAAGGAACGCAGGACGCTGGGAAGACCGTGGCCCAAGCCAAGGGTGGCGCGATCAACCTCGCGAGGATCGCTGGCAAGACCCGCCTCGCGAGGGAGGCTCGAGGAATCAGCCTCGCGAGGATCGCCCGCAGGGCAACGCAGGCCTCCCACCGCTGCCGCCGCAGCCAAGGAGAAACGAGGACCGCCACCGGGACGAGGGGGCTGGGGGCTTCCAGGAGCCGCACGCGATCGCGTGCATCCTGGGTGGGGCACAAGCCCCAGCCTCTCAGCACATCTTCAAGCAGTTTGCCCGTGAAGTGAACGCAGTCCTCCCCAGGCTCGAAGCCACGCGCCCTCTCAGGTGGTCGGCGTGCGCCAGCACGTTCAGCTCAACAGATCAGCTCAAGTGTGCGGCTACAGCTAGAGTCCTCCCGCTGCTTTGTTCCCCAATCGTCAGCAACGTGGTGGTCACCAAGATCCTCATCGATGGCGGGGCAGGGCTCAATGTCATGTCCGTGGAAACATTCAACAACCTCCAAGTGCCCTATAGCCAGCTTCAGCCAACCAAGCCTTTCTCCGGTATCACCGACGGCTCCACGGTCCCGATTGGGCAGGTCCACCTCCCTGTCACCATCGGGGCACGCGACAACTACCGCACCGAGCTCATCGACTTCGACGTTGCTCACATTTGCCTGCTGTACAACGCCATCCTTGGGTACCCAGCGCTGGCCAAGTTCATGGCCGTAACTCACCACGGCTACAACGTCCTCAAGATGCCAGGAAGCGGCGGAGTCATCACGGTGCCCTGTGAAGAGAAGGACGCAGTGTGTTCCCTAGAACGAGCCTTTCAGGCCGCGTCACTGGAAGACCCGGATCGCGGAAGCAGGAGGCCTCCCGAGACCGCCCCTAAAAAGAAGAAGACATCGTCCGGCCCGACCACTCAGGAGGCAGGCCCCTCTGGGCCCGCGCCTGCCCAAGGGGAACCTCCTTCCATCGCATAGGAAAGCACGCCCGGCGCCCTCCTCAGGCAGGGCTCGGGGGCTCTAACCTGGAGGGCCACCGACCTAGCTAGGGTCACGAGGGAGGCGCTTGGGCACCACATGGAGGCGTGTTTCGAAGCACATTTCCCTCAAGAAGGAGCAAGGCAAGGAGATCCAGACCCTCAGGAGTTCGTCAGCAAGGCCATTCAGGAGCTACAGGAGTCAAGAGTCATGAAAAGGCGGCCGCCGCCTACCAGCAGTGGCTCCCCATCTAGGCGAGGATGGTGGGCGGCTCGTCTGCATCGACATACTAGGGCTCAACTGAGTCACCTCTCTGGAACGCCTTTGGCCCTCGCGAGTGGGGCGCTGCGGAGGCCCACCCCATAGCTACGTTTGCATGCCTTACGGCTTGCTGAACGCGGCTGCCACGTACCGGCGCTTCATGAGGGGCATCATGGAGGCACGAGAGGCCAGGCGTTCCACAGCCCTAGCGGGGATGGAGATGGTCCGCGAGGAGCCGCCAGCGTCTCCGGAGCCTCCCGAGGCCCCTGGGCCTGGGGGCTCATGAGGATCGGCTCCCGCAGCCCACCGAGCCTGCTACACCACCGCTCCTTCGTCCTCAACGTCATCAGGTGACATCTTTTGAGTTTCATTTCCAGCTGGGAGTGCCCCCCCATGGCTGCATTATTCCCAGGCCGCGTGGGTCCGTCCCTGCGGCATGTATCCCTGTTTATTTCATGTTGTTAGCTTACCTTGTTGGGGGCGCCCCTCGGGCTGCATGATCCCCAAGTCGCCCGGGCCAGGCCCAGCGGCATGTATCCCATTTGCGTTTATTTCCGGTTATGCGTTAGACCCACCATGCTTGATTATTTGATGCCGGTCCACGGCACCTCTTCTTCTTCATGCCGATCACTTGCACGTTAAAGGGGGGGTACCGGAGCATCGCGACTCAGGGCTCTTACTGGCTCTCCAGCCCTCACCCTCTGGCCTTGTCCATGGAATCGCGACCTGGCATACCAGCGACGGCTGAGACCAGCTCGAGGGCCGGGACCCGAGGACGTAGAGTGCCGACATCTAACCAAATTTGCAGGGACACATCACAAGATAAGGCCCAGTTCCAGGCGCAACCCGCCTAGAGGTAGGGCCCCGTGAGTCCCGCGTTGGCTCACGGGTGCCTAGATACACCTCGCCAGGCCCTACCGTGCCAGCCACGTGTCAGGGCGGGGTTGTACACGCCCCGGGGGCTCCTCCCGGAGGGGGCCCCCTCCCACGTACTAGGGGAAGCACCATGCTCCGTGCTGGCTGACGACACTGCCGAGGAGCGGCTATGCCCGTACACATACGGAAGCGCTATGCTCCACGCTGTTGATAAACAACTGAGGGTGCCCCCCGGCCGCATCAACCTCAGGGAGCCCAGAGCTTAGTGTCTAGCCTCATCGTAACGCCTCCCCTCAGGAGTGCCGCGCGAGGGGGCTGGGCACGGGGGCTGCGCCTGGGTCACACCCAGATGCACGCCGCCCAGCCAGGTCCCCCCGGGCCTGGTTCGTCGCGCGTCTCTCCCCGAGCGGAGCCAAGGTACGAAGGTCGTTTGAGCGCCAAGGGGAACTCCTGAGCATCGCGACTTAGGAGCCTAACTTGTCACGTGGCCCCTCACTCCTTGGCCCCGTCCTGGTTTCTGGTCGGGACCAACACTGGGTGAGGCATGCGTGGGGCCGGGCTCTGCCAGCGTAGAACATAAGCAAGTAGGAAGGAAAAGCGCAAATTTCAAGGAATTCAAAAGCAAATATTACAGTCCACACTGTTATCTCAATGCCAAACACAAGTTTAAACGCCTCCCCGAGGCATGATACATGTACAGGAATTAAAGGCAGGACAGGAGCCACGACGGAGTCACTTGTCGGCAGTGGAGCAGCGCGGAGTGGGTTCGCCTCATGGAGCAGTGGGGTCGGCAGCGCCTTGCTTCGGCTTGGTGCTGAAGGCCCGGAACTTCCCCAGCAGAGCCTCCGCGCGACCCTTCACGGCCTCGACAGCGGTAGCGGCACGCTCGCCGCTTACTGGCTCCAGCAGGCTATCGAGGTCGACGCCGGGATCGTGAAGGTAGATGTGGGTAAGGACCCGCGTCAGTGCTGCAGAAGACAGGACACGCCCCTTGGCCTCGGCCGTGGGGCCAAGGCCAAGGGCGACATCTTCAAGAGCGCGAACCAGGAAGGGAAGCAGCTTGGCGGGGCCGTCCTCGGCGCCAGCCAGTGGGCTCTCCAGGCCGCTGTCGTAAAGCGTCCTCAGCGAGGAGCGAGCCTTCGCCTCCATCTCCGTGAAGGCCACGCGGTCCTCGGCAAGAACCAGGGCCTCGTCGTCCAGCTTGGCCTTCCTCGCCCCCTGCTCCAGCGCGCCTAGGCGGTCGTGGCGTTTCCTGAGCTTGACCTCCTTCTCCTTGACGGCCGCCTCATGAGCCTTCACGCCTTCTTCCTTATGTTGGCGAAGGCAGACCTCATTCGCGAGCTGGTCCCGCAAGTCTTGCAGCTCGTCCTCCAGTGCCTTGCAACGTCCATGGATGTCGACCACCTCCCCCAGGGCTGCCTCACGAGCAGCCTTCGCCTCAAGGACGGCCTGCTTCTCCTCATCGCATGCCGTCGAGGCCTGGACCAACGTCGCCCGAATCGAAGCGTCGGAGCGAACCCATCCTGAAGCCAGCTCCAAGCGCCCGGCCACCAAGCGGGGGTCGGCGCCAAGAAGATCCTGCCGCAGTCGGTCCAGCTCAACAATAGCACGATCCAGAACGGCAGAAGGAGTCAGAGAGACAGCAGCCGGTGGAGTAGGAGGAGAAGGCGGCAGCGCGGCCACAGCATCCTGAGGCGGAGTCTGCCGCGCCCCGACAGCTGTAGTGGCGGCGGCAGGCAAGAGCACCTCGGGAGCCACTTGGGCCGTGGGGGCTGAGCTCGCCCCAGCCGGCTCAGCCAGGCCTCGCGAGGACGACCGGGCAGGAGAAGCCTGTGCGTCGCGGTCACCCTCCTTCGCGGGCAGAGGCGCTGCCATGGATGGAACCTCAGGAGCTCCCTTCGGCTTCTTTGCTGCGGGCGCCAACCTATCCAAGAGATGCGGACGTCAAGCCTCAGAAGCAGAGCAAGAAATAAAGACAAGAATCAAATGCTTACGGGTCGTCGCCAGTGAGCTCAAGCGGCCTCCGACCAAATTTGAAGCCTGAAAGCCGGCTGGAAGGGTCAACCTTGGGAAGCTTGGAGGCGGAAGGTGCGTCTGCGGTCCGCCTCGGGGCCAACGCAGACCCGCGGGAGATCAACCCGGTCCTGTCCTTCTTCGGGATCGGGCGCGAGCTCCTGCCATCCTGCTCGTCGTTATCCTCGTCGTCATCTTTGTCGTCATCCTTGTCGTCATCGCTCGGAGAGAGGCGGAGAACGCGGGACCTGCGTCGGGGGAGGGGAGCCCTCGACTCTCCGTCAGTCGCCTCGGAGTCAGGCCCTTTTCCCACTCCCCTCCTTCCTCCTTTTTGCTGGAGTCGTCGGAGGGCACGTCCACCAGTTCCACGGGAGTTTCCATGGGCATGGGCCCATCCCCATTGAAGACGGGCATGGACTCCACTACCTGCTCCCAGTCGTCGTGGAGGAACAAGGGCGTAGGAGCGCCCACCAACCTCGCCACATCGCCCCCGACCATAGATTGGAGGACCGCAGCCAAATCTCCGTCGGCTAAGGCCGCGGGGCTCGGACGGGGCCTCCACATCGGAAGTGAGTACTGCCGAAGCAGAGCCAACTTGTGCTCCAGGAATTCCCTTAGCAGCGACGTGCCGGTCAGCTTCGCCGCCGCCATGTTGGTCGGCCTCAGATCCGCGTCCATCTTCTCCAACACCAGCTTCGCGCGGGGGTCCGCGAGCTCCGCTTGACCCCAATCGCTAGAGCTCGTGGGCTGCTCCGTGGGCAAGATCAGCCGAGGGTGGATGCGCCCAGCATCCACCAAGACCCACTTGCTCCTGAAGCCCTCAATCCTTTTCCCGGGGTTCGAAATGGCAATGGCGCCACCGTACACGACGAAGCTCGCGCACGCGGAAGCAGTACCGCGAGAGGTCCGGAGGTAGAAGTAATGGCGCAGCAAAGCCACTGAGGGCTGCACCCCTACGTGAGCCTCACAGTAATAGGCGAAGATTGCCAGGAGAAGGACGGAGTTGGGGTGGAGATGCAGAGCCTGTAGCTTATAATGGCGGAGGACGGAGAAGAAGAACTCGGAGAAGGGAGGCATCAGGCTAGCAGCAATGGCACTTACGAAGAACGGATAGAAGGTGCTCCCTTGACCCTCAGGGGTGGCGGAGCCGGCTTTCAACACCTTCACCCCGTTGATGCCCCACGCCGTTGCCATCCGACGCAACCGGGCAAGGCTCGCCTGCGACACGTTCGGCGGGTCGAGGGCAGACGAGTACCAAGCTACGGCCGGGGGCTGACAAGGCGCCATGGCTTCCTAGGTCACATGGTCGGAGTAGATCTGGAAATTTTGGAGGAAGGAAGGAGAGACACAAGAAAGGGGATCTGAGCAGCAACCAGGGAAAGCAGGAAGCAAAGCCTAGGTGGATGCCGCTCCTTTATCAACTCGCACGGTTGCTAAGGCGCCCACATCCAATCAACCGCCACGCGGTGCCCAAGGCCGCAGGCTGTTAGGGCCCGCGGCGCTTCGCTCTTGCCCTTCCGCCTCCCTACACGGCCAACTCCGGGTGCGCCTTGGGCCCGGGGGCTACTGTCGGCGTTCTGGGAATGGGGGTCCCCAGACTTGCCTGCCTGCGGCCTGCGGCGTGGCTCAAAAGGGGGGCCCAGCGCGGCCCATCTTCACCAACACAAACCCAAGACCCTCGCGAGGGGCCAAGCCTCGCGGGGCGGAGGACGCGGAGCTTCCACAGGCACGACCTTGTCAGGCTAGCTCACGAGGAGGCGGAGAGACCAAGGCGGGGTACCTCACGAGGTGCCCATGACGCAAGCCATGACGACCAAGGGCGCCAGGCGGGTGCCAGCCCGCGCAATGTCCTCCTTTCCTCTTTGGTGCAAAGGGGGCAAGCGCAGCCGCGGAGTACCGAGGCATCAGGCAAAGGTTGCCATTTCGGTGCAACAAGACCAAGACCGAAAGGACTGCAAGACGGAGGTCATCGTGGAGCCCAAGACGGCATCACCACCAGAGCTTTGCGCAGGCGAAGACTACTTTTGTCAGGGTAGCTAGTACTAGCTGTCCCCCTTCAAATTAGCCCGCCATTGTTGGCTCCCTTCCCGCTCGATATTTGGGAAGAGGACCAGGGCCTCTATAAATAGGACCGGCCACCCGCAGGGTGAAGGGATCGATGAATCGAAGGATCAAGGGATCAGAGAGAGAGAGAGAGAGAGAAGGGTGACTGAACTCCTCCCAGCAGTTCATCCCCCCCAGCCAAGAACAGACCCTCGCGAGGCTGTTCTTCCTTGTATTGTTCATCATCATCAGCCCAAGAGGCAATCCACCACACCACACACTGGAGTAGGGTATTACACCACAACGGTGGCTCGAACCAGCATAAACCTTGTGTCCCTCTTGTTATTCTTTCCATAGCTTAGACCTTAATGAGGCGGAGGGGTGCAGGTAGGTAGGAGGTGAAATCTCCGTGCGCACCCCAGTGTTCGAACCTCAAGGGTCTACCGGAACCCGAAATCCGACAGGTTCACCCCGTTCTTCCTTGTCTACGGAGCAGAAGCCGTCGTCCCAACCAACGTCGAGTTCGACTCGCCGCGTGTCACGATGTACACGAAAGCCGAAGCCAAGGAAGCTCGTGAAGACAGCGTCGACCTGGTCGAAGAAGCACGTCTCCTAGCGCTCAGTCACTCAGCCATCTACCAGCAAGGCCTGAGGCACTACCACAGCAAGAAGATCAAGCCCCTCGCTTTCCAGGAGGGAGACCACGTCCTCCGACTCGTCCAAGAGTAGACCGGCCAACACAAGATGTCCTTCCCATGGGAGGGCCCCTTCATCGTCAGCAAGGCCTTGTGCGAACGCAACACGTACTACCTCATCGACGCCCGCAAGTCAAGCAAGCGCAAGAGGGACACCATCGGCGAAGAAACAACCCGGCCATGGAATGCGGAGCTCCTCCACCCGTTTTACAGTTAGCCGTGTGCACGTATGTATCATTGCTTTTTGTAATAATCTAAAAACTATGGGATCCCCGAGCGACGCTCGGGGGCTGCCCTTTTTGCAACCAAGCTATTGTGTCCCCTACATTTGTGCATTACTTTCCTCTTAAGCCAACCCGACCACCAGGTCGACTCGCTCGACCCGGGGGCTGGCCGGCTTGGCCCCCCGTCGTTTCCCTTAGCGGCTCCTGACGCGTTGGATCGCCACGGCCTGTCACTTCGCCCTAAGCCGCAGAAACGGCTTCGGCTGTTGGCTGGCAAGCACATGAGACCAAAGAACCAGCACGCCACAAGCACTAAGTCAAAGAACCGCCAGATCTCCCAACCCGGCGCCGCCACTTTAAAGTTGTTGCACGACCGGCTGCTCGCCAACCCGGCCCCGCCGGATTGACGCCAGCCAGCCCAGTGGGTATTTCGCTCGCGCTCAATGTTTCGGAAGCCTAAAGTATCGCACGCTCCTTCCAAAGGTTGAACCCCTTGCTACCTCTTGAGCATTGTGTTGGTTTTCCCTTGAAGAGGAAAGGGTGGTGCAGTAAACCAGTGTAAGTATTTCCCTCCGTTTTTTAGAACTAAGGTATCAATCCAGTAGGAGACCACGCGCGAGTCACCTCGTACCTACACAAACAAATAAGAACCTCGCAACCAACGCGATAAAGGGGTTGTCAATCCCTTCACGGCCACTTGCAAGAGTGAGATCTGATAGAGATGATAATAATGAGATAAGTATTTTTGGTATTTTTATGATATAGATTGAAAGTAAAGATTGCAAAATAAAATAGATTGGAAATTTGTATGATGGAAAATAGACCCGGGGTCATAGGTTTCACTAGTGGCTTATCTCAAGATAGCATAAGTATTACGGTGGGTGAACAAATTACTATCAAGCAATTGATAGAAAAGCGAATAATTATGAGAATATCTAGGCATGATCATGTATATAGGCATCACGTCCGTGACAAGTAGACCGACTCCTGCCTGCATCTACTACTATTACTCCACACATCGACCGCTATCCAGCATGCATCTAGAGTATTAAGTTCATAAGAACAGAGTAACGTCTTAAGCAAGATGACATGATGTAGAGGGATAAACTCATGCAATGTGATATAAACCCCATCTTTTTATCCTCGATGGAAACAATACAATACGTGTCATTTCCCTTTCTGTCACTAGGATCGAGCACCGCAAGATTGAACCCAAAGCTGAGCACTTCTCCCATTGCAAGAAAGATCAATCTAGTAGGCCAAACCAAACTGATAATTCAAAGAGACTTGCAAAGATAACCCAATCATACATAAAAGAATTCAGAGAAGATTCAAATATTGTTCATAGATAATCTGGATCATAAACCCACAATTCATCGGATCTCGACAAACACACCGCAAAAAGAAGAGTTACATCGAATAGATCTCCAAGAAAATCGAGGAGAACATTGTATTGAGATCCAAAGAGAGAGAAGAAGCCATCTAGCTACTAGCTATGGACCCGAAGGTCTGAAGTAAACTACTCACACATCATCGGAGGGGCCATGAAGTTGATGTAGAGGCCCTCCATGATCAATGCCCCCTCCGGCGGAGCTCCGAAAAAGGCCCCAAGATGGGATCTCTTGGGTACAGAAGGTTGCGCTGGTAGAAATAGGGTTTCGTGGTGCTCCTGGATGTTTTTGGGGTATATGAATATATATATATATGAGGAAGAAGTAGGTCGGTGGAGCAACAAGGGGCCCACGAGGGTGGAGAGCGCGCCCAGGGGGGTAGGTGCGCCCCCCTACGTCGTGGCCTCCTTGATTGTTTCTTGACGTCCACTCCAAGTCCCCTGGATCACGTTTGTTCCAAAAATAACTCTCCCGAAGGTTTCATTACATTTGGATTCCGTTTGATATTCCTTTTCTGCGAAACACTGAAATAGGCAAAAAACGGCAATTTGCACTAGGCCTTGGGTTAATAGGTTAGTCCCAAAAATAATATAAAAGTGTAAAATAAAGCCCATTAAACATCCAAAATAGAATATATATATATAATAGCATGGAACAATCAAAAAATTTAGATACGTTGGAGACGTATCAACATCCCCAAGCTTAATTCATGCTCGTCCTCAAGTAGGTAAATAATAAAAACAGAATTTTTGATGTGGAATGCTTCCTAACATATTTCTCAATGTAATTTTCTTTATTGTGGCGTGAATGTTCAGATCCAAAAGACTCAAGATAAAAGTTTAATATTGACATAAAAATAATAATACTTCAAGCATACTAACTAAGCAATTATGTCTTCTCAAAATAACATGGCCAAAGAAAGTTCATCCCTACAAAATCATATAGTCTGGCTATGCTCTATCTTCACCACACAAAATATTTAAATCATGCACAACCCCGATGACAAGCCAAGCAATTGTTTCATACTTTTGATGTTCTCAAACCTTTTCAACTTTCACGCAATACATGAGCGCGAGCCATGGACATAGCACTATAGGTGGAATAGAATGGTGGTTGTGGAGAAGACAAAATGGAGAAGATAGTCTCACATCAACTAGGTGTATCAACGGATCATGGAGATGCCCATCAATCGATATCAATGTGAGTGAGTAGGGATTGCCATGCAATGGATGCACTAGAGCTATAAGTGTATAAAAGCTCAACAAAAGAAACTAAGTGGGTGTGCATCCAACTTGCTTGCTCATGAAGACCTAGGGCATTTTGAGGAAGCCCATCATTGGAATATACAAGCCAAGTTCTATAATGTAAAATTCCCACTAGTTTATGAAAGTGACAACATAGGAGACTCTCTATCAAGAAGATCATGGTGCTACTTTGAAGCACAAGTGTGGAAAAAGGATAGTAACATTGTCCCTTCTCTCTTTTTATCTTATTTTTTTTATTTGGGCCTTCTTTCTTTTTTTTCTTTTTTTGCCTCTTTTCTTCTTTTTTTTTTGTCCGGAGTCTCATCCCGACTTGTGGGGGAATCATAGTCTCCATCATCCTTTCCTCACAGGTACAATGCTCTAATAATGATGATCATCACACTTCCTTTTTACTTACAACTCAAGAATTACAACTCAATACTTAGAACAAAATATGACGCTATGTGAATGCCTCCGGCGGAGTACCGGGATACGCAATGAATCAAGAGTGACATGTATGAAAGAATTATGAATGGTGGCTTTGCCACAAATACGATGTCAACTACATGATCATGCAAAGCAATATGACAATGATGAAGCATGTCATAATAACGGAATGGTGGAAAGTTGCACAACAATATACCTCGGAATGGCTATGGAAATGCCATAATAGGTAGGTATGGTGGCTGTTTTAAGGAAGGTATATGGTGGGTTTATGGTACCGGCGGAAGTTGCGCGGTACTAGAGAGGCTAGCAATGGTGGAAGGGTGAGGGTGCGTATAATCCATGGACTCAACATTAGTCATAAAGAACTCACATACTTATTGCAAAAATCTATTAGTTATCGAAACAAAGTACTACATGCATGCTCCTAGGGGGATAGATTGGTAGGAAAAGACCATCGCTCGTCCCCGACCGCCACTCATAAGGAAGGCAATCAATAAATAAATCATGCTCTAACTTCATCACATAACGGTTCGCCATATGTTCATGCTACGAGAATCACAAACTTCAACACAAGTATTTCTCAAATTCACAACTACTCAACTAGCACGACTCTAATATCACCATCTCCATATCTCAAAACAATTATCAAGTATCAAACTTCTCATAGTATTCAATGCACTTATATGAAAGTTTTTATTATGCCTAAAATAAAATTGCCATGTTGTTCTAAAGGAATCTCAAAATAATATAAGTGAAGCATGAGAGATCAATTATTTCTATAAAATAAAACCACCACTGTGCTCTAAAAGATATAAGTGAAGCACTAGAGCAAAAACTATATAGCTCAAAAGATATAAGTGAAGCACATAGAGTATTCTAATAAATTCCGATTCATGTGTGTCTCTCTCAAAAGGTGTGTAAAGCAAGGATGATTGTGGTAAACTAAAAAGCAAAGACTCAAATCATACAAGACGCTCCAAGCAAAACACATGTTATTAATAAAAATATAGCTCCAAGCAAAGTTACCAATGAACGAAGACAAAAGAGGGGATGCCTTCCGGGGCATCCCCAAGCTTAGGCTTTTTGGTGTCCTTGGATTTTACCTTGGGGTGCCTTGGGCATCCCCAGGCTTAGGCTCTTGCCACTCCTTGTTCCATAATCCATCAAATCTTTACCCAAAACTTAAAAACTTCACAACACAAAACTTAACAGAAAATCTCGTGAGCTCCGTTAGCGAAAGAAAACAGAACACCACTTCTTTATTTATATTGGTGTTAAACCTACTGTATTCCAACTTTTATATGGTTCATAAACTCCATTACTAACCATAGATTCATCAAAATAAGCAAACAACACACGAAAAACAGAATCTGTCAAAAACAGAACAGTCTGTTGTAATCTGTAACTAACGCAAACTTCTCAAACCCCATAAATTCTAAAATAAATTGCTGGATTTGAGGAATTTATCTGTTAATCATCTGAAAAAAGAATTAACTAAATAGCACTATCCAATAAAAAAATGGCAGCAATTCTCGTGAGCGCTAAAGTTTCGGTATTTTACAGGAAGACCAAAGAGACTTTCCCCAAGTCTTCCCAACGGTTCTACTTGGCACAAACACTAATTAAACACAAAAAGCACAACCAAAACAGAGGTTAGATAAATTATTTATTACTACACAGGAGCAAAAATCAAGGAATAAAAATAAAATTGTGTTGCCTCCCAACAAGCGCTATCATTTAATGCCCCTAGCTAGGCATAAAAGCGAGGATAGATCTAAGTATTGCCATCTTTGGTAGGCAATCCATAAGTGGCTCTCATAATAGATTCGTATGGTAATTTAATTTTATTTCTACGGAAGTGTTCCATGCCTTTCCTTAACGGAAATTGGAATGTAATATTCCCTTCCTTCATATCAATAATTGCACCAATCGTTCTAAGGAAAGGTCTACCAAGAATAATAGGACATGAAGGATTGCAATCTATATCAAGAACAATGAAATCTACGGGCACATAATTCCTATTTGCAACAATAAGAACATCATTAATTATTCCCATACGTTACTTAATAGTGGAATCCGCAAGGTGCAAGTTTAAAGAACAATCATCAAATTCACGGAAACCTAGCAAATCACACAAAGTTTTTGGGATCATGGAAACACTAGCACCCAAATCACACAAAGCATAGAATTCATGATCTTTAATTTTAATTTTAATTGTAGGTTCCCACTCATCATAAAATTTTCTAGGGATAGAAACTTCCAACTCAAGTTTTTCTTTGTAAGATTGCATCAAAGCATCAACGATATGTTTAGTAAAAGCTTTATTTTGACTATAAGCATGAGGAGAATTTAGCACGGATTAAAACAAGGAAATACAATCTATCAAAGAGCAATTACCATAATTAAATTCCTTGAAATCCAAGATAGTGGGTTCGTTGCTTTCTAAAGTTTTAACCTCTTCAATCCCACTTTTAACAATTTTAGCATCAAGATCTAAAAACTCCGAATTTTTGGGACGCCTTCTAACTAAAGTTGAATCATCTCCAGTCCCATGATTATCAAGATTCATATTGCAAAACAAGGATTTAATAGGGGACACATCAATTACTTTTAGATCTTCATCTTTATTCTCATAAAAACTAGAAGAACACGCCTTCACAAAGCAATCTTTCTTAGCATGCATCCTAGCGGTTCTTTCTTTGCACTCATCAATGGAAATTCTCATGACTTTGAGAGACTCCTTGATATCATGATTAGGTGGAATAGATCTAAGTTTCAAAGAATCAACATCAAGAGAAATTCTATCCACGTTCCTAGCCAACTCATCAATCTTAAGCAATTTTTCTTCAATCAAAGCATTGAAACCCTTTTGCAAACTAATAAATTCCTTAATACTAGATTCAAAATCAGAGGGAAACTTATTATAATTTCCATAAGAATTGTTGTAGGAATTACCATAATTATTATAGGAATTACTAGGAAACGGACTAGAATTAAAATTACCTCTATACGCGTTATTACCAAAATAGTTCCTACCAACAAAATTCACATCCATAGATTCATTATTATTCTCAATCAAAGTAGAAAAAGGCATATCATTAGGATCAGTAGGAGCACTCTTATTAGCAAACAATTTCATAAGTTCATCCATCTTTCCACTCAAAACATTAATCTCTTCAATTGCATGCACCTTTTTACTAGTAGATCTTTCAGTGTTCCATTGAGAATAATTAACCATAATATTATCTAGGAGTTTGGTAGCTTCTGCTAAAGTGATTTCCATAAAAGTTCCTCCCGTGGCCGAATCTAAAAGATTACTAGAAGCAAAATTCACTCCGGCATAAAAATTTTGTTTAATCATCCATAAATTCAAACCATGTGTAGGGCAATTACATATCATTAATTTCATCCCCTCCCAAGATTGTGCAACATGCTCATGATCAAGTTGATTAAAATTCATAATATCCTTTCTAGGAGAGATGATCTTAGCGGGAGGAAAATACTTAGAGATAAAAGCATCTTTGCACTTATTCCATGAATCAATACTATTTTTAGGAAAAGACGAAAACCAAGCTTTATCATGATCTCTAAGTGAAAACGGAAATAGCTTAAGTTTAACAATATCATTACCACATCTTTCTTCTTTTGCATATCACACAAATCAACAAAGTTGTTTAGATGGCTAGCGGCTTCTTCACTAGGAAGGCCAGAAAACGGATCTTTCATGATAAGATTCAGCAAAGCAGTATTAATTTCACAAGATTCAGCATCGGTAAGAGGAGCAATCGGAGTGCTAATAAAATCATTATTGTTGGTATTGGCAAAGTCACACAATTTAGTATTATCTTGAGCCATCGTGACAAGCAAGAAATCCAACACACAAGAAAACAAGCGAAGAAAAAGCCAATGGAAAGAGAGGGCGAATAAAACGGCAAGGGTGAAGTGGGGGGAGAGGAAAACGAGAGGCAAATGGCAAATAATGTAATGCGAAGGATAAGAGTTGTGATGGGTACTTGGTATGTCTTGACTTGGCGTAGATCTCCCCGGCAACGGCGCCAGAAATCCTTCTTGCTACCTCTTGAGCACTGCGTTGGTTTTCCCTTGAAGAGGAAAGGGTTGTGCAGTAAAGCAGCGTAAGTATTTCGCTCAGTTTTTGAGAACCAAGGTATCAATCCAGTAGGAGATCACGCGTGAGTTACCTCGTACCTACACAAACAAATAAGAACCTCGCAACCAACGCGATAAAGGGGTTGTCAATCCCTTCACGGCCACTTGCAAGAGTGAGATCTGATAGAGATGATAATAATAAGATAAGTATTTTTGGTATTTTTATGATATAGATTGAAAGTAAAGATTGCAAAATAAAATAGATTGGAAATTTGTATGATGGAAAATAGACCCGGGGTCCATAGGTTCCACTAGTGGCTTCTCTCAAGATAGCATAAGTATTACAGTGGGTGAACAAATTACTATCGAGTAATTGCTAGAAAAGCGAATAATTATGAGAATATCTAGGTGTCGGTGTCAAAACCGGCGGATCTCAGGTAGGTGGTCCCGAACTGTGCATCTAAGGCTGATGGTAACAGGAGGTGGGGGACACAATGTTTACCCAGGTTCGGGCCCTCTCGATGGAGGTAATACCCTACTTCCTGCCTGATTGATCTTGATGATATGAGTATAACAAGAGTTGATCTACCTCGAGATCGTTGAGGCTAAAGCTATCCTACGATTATGATTGTTGTCGTCCTACGGACTAACCCCTCCAGTTTATATAGACGCCGGAGGGGGCTAGGGTTACACAAAGTCGGTTACAGAGAAGGAGATCTACATATCCGAATCGCCAAGCTTGCCTTCCACGCAAAGGAGAGTCTCACTCGGACACAGGACGAAGCCTTCAATCTTGTAGCTTCATAGTGCAACAGTCCGGCCAAAGTATATAGTCCGGCTGTCCGAGGACCCCCTAATCCAGGACTCCCTCAGTAGCCCCTGAACCAGGCTTCAATGACGATGAGTCCGGCGCGCAGATTGTCTTCGGCATTGCAAGGCGGGTTCCTTCTCCGAATACTCCATAGAAGATTTTGAACACAAGGATGGTGTCCGGCTCTCTAAAACAAATTCCACATCCCACCATAGAGAGTATAATATTCCACAAATCTAATCCGCTGACAACTTTTCATAACGTGACATCTGCCGTGGTCTGGTCATTACGAACCATTTTTCCCAGCCTGCCACTGCACGTGTTCCGAGGCGGTTTTATTGGCACGTCTCGTCGAAGCAGAGATCGTGTTCCCCTTATCACGGGATTCTCATCAATACGGGTGTGGGTAACCCAATCGTGCTTGTTAGTATGACTCCTCGATTTTAGGCAAGTTCCAAACGGCCACACAGAGGACGCTTGATATTCACCCTCTTTATAAACGGGCCAAGGCCTATCCTTTTCTTCTCGCACTCGATCCTTCCCCTCCCCCACCTCGAGTTCCAACACCCAAGGCTCAGGTTAAGCGCTTCGGACCTTCAACCATGTCTGGATCCAACCTTCAAGGTCGGTGGATGGCCTCCTCTGTCATAGAGGAGGACATCAAGAAGCTAAGCGAAGCCAGGTATCTGACCGCCGAAATCTCGCACAGGCTGCCTGCTCAAGGGCAGGTCATCCCCACTCCCGAACCTAATGAGAGTGTCGTATTTGTTTCCCACTTCCTCCGAGGGCTAGGCTTTAGTCTTGATCCCTTTGTAAGAGGTCTTATGTTCTATGACGGGCTTGATTTCCATGATCTAGCTCCAGATTCCATCCTTCACATCTCGTCGTTTATCGTCATGTGTGAGGCCTTCCTCCGCATCACCCCACACTTCGCCTTATGGCTCAAGACCTTCAATGTGAAACCGAAGACGATCGATGGACGACACGCAGAATGCGGAGGTGCCATAGTAAGAAAAGGCACCGATGCTCTATGGCCAAAGGGTTCCTTCCCGGAGGTGTCCAACTTATGGCAGCGGGAGTGGTTTTACACAGCTCCCTGAAGTACAAAGTGGGCAGCTACCCCCGCCTTCCGCTCGGGTCCCCCACCACAATTGGCGTCATGGGTCAACAAGGGGCTGGACTGGGGGCCAGTTAATGACGTGCTGACATTGCAAAGTCGCATCCGAGATCTCCTCAAGAGGGATGTTAGTCTTGTCAAGGTAATGCAAGTTATGCGAGTTCGTCGGGTCCTGCCATGCCAACGTCGATCTCTCCGTATGTGGGAGTTCAACCCGGAAGGACCGTGAACTATTCAGCAATTCTTCGGCGTGACGCTCGAAGAGATGTATGGATTGTTCTTCGGATCACAAATAAAGTGTTCGGACACCACCGAGGATGCGGGTCTCAACTGCAACTGTTTAGATACCCACGTAAGTAATTCTGCAACCAAACATGTTGTCTTTTTATTTGTCATAACATCATTCTGAAAAAATCGCTCTCGGCCAAGACTGGATAAGAAAGGAGGAGATGATCAGTTGTTCGGCCCCCCTTCCCGAAGGCTCACCGGATCTTGTACTAGCCAGGATGCTTGAGCACGCACCTTATCAAGTGCCATCGGGGGAAGATAAAGGGAGGAGTAAAGAAGTCGAAAGTGGGCTTCACACATTACTCATCCAAACCGGGGGAATTAGTGTCTCCGCGAAGGAGGATAATCGGGGAGAAGAATCTAGAATCCCCTCTCGCCAAGGAAGGAAAAGGACCGCCTCTGAAGACTTATAAACGAAGGTTTCCAAACGAGTGAAGAAACCTGCGCCAGGGGGCCCTGCCCCGAAGGGCGTCCTTACCGCACAGTGCCCGCAAGGGGGCCATCCCTCCACCGAGCTGTAAGTGAACAAGAGTACTTTGGTAAATATATCCTGCTTTATCTCCGAGGACAATAACCGAGACATATATCTTGTAGTCCGACTCGTAGCCCTTCTCGACAGAGTTCGTCTTCGGGGGATCTTCTTCTGGAGATGATGGAGAGCGAACCGCCTCCCCATGTCTCCTCGCCTCCTGGGGAGGATGACCCTAGGGTGTCATCATAGAGGATTTCTCCTGATCCGCCAAGGCCAGAAGGTAAACCTTCATCCACCCGAAGTCCGGAGTATTCGGCTCCTAAGGAGAGCAACAGAAAGAGTCTGGGATTGTCCGGTGCACAACCAAACGCACTGATGGGTCTTTTGGAGCAAGCGGCTATCTCAGAGGCGTGGTGTACTTTAATGGGTACGGTGGTTGAGAGGATTTCATCCGCCAAAAGGGTTGCATGAAGATTTTGCGAGCCTGCTAAGAGGCTTTGAGGTACGCAGAGTAATATATAAATTTTTTAACGGTACCGCACATGCTAGGTGTGCTCTATACAGATAGTAGCCCCTGAGACTCTGGTTGTTGTCCAGAGGCGGCAAACAGAGGATCATAGTCACAAGTAATGATCGTGCTGCTTTCCTGTGCAGGCGGCTGGGGGTCCGATGGTTGGCCGAACTGCTGAGTTTGCCGGACTGAGGCAGCAGCTTGACGTGGCAGATGCCGACATTGCGCTTGTGAACAAGCGGCTTGACGAGGAACAGGGTATGTATTTTCGGGTGGTCAACAAATATTAAGAGGAGCATGATGCTAGTATCTATAATATGATGTGACTGCAGATGGAGCTGCCGCTGTGGAGACCCTTCGGGCGGAACTTGCCCGGGCCAAGGAACAAGCCAGGAGAAGTGTTGCGGCCGCCCTAAAGGCGGCCGAAGACTTAAGAGCCGAACAGGCTGCTCATCGCCAGAGCGAAGATAAAATAGCCAAGATGGCTGTTGAGCTAAAAGATGCCGCCGGTCGATATGAGCTTCTTGAAAAGGAAAGCCAAGCGAAAGTGGCTGACCTGAAGAAAGTCGTGGAAGCAGCCAAGGAAACCCGCTCTAAAATCAGAGCGGTGAAGGAGGAGCTCCGTCAAGCCGGAGATATCACGGCAGGGAAGCCCTTTTTGTTGCGGACGAAGTTTGGAGATCCGAAGTATGCCCCTCTGGATCAATTATGGAGTGTTGCAGGCGCGTACTTGGACTTGGCAATGAGTGCTGCTGATGCGACTGAGTTTTTCAAAGATCAGAAAGATCATGAAGTGGAAAGATTGTTCTGGTCGCAGTTCAGTGCTACAACGTGTTCGCTGTTGTTAAATGAACAAATGGCCAAGTGGGTCGAGCTCCATAGGCTGTCCGGACTTGCCATGAGGTCTGTCGTGGATCATCTTTGGCCGAAGGGACCAAGGCCGAATAGTTATTTTGGTTTAGTGCAACGATTCCTTGGTGCTGTGCCGCATATCGACGTTGTAAAGAGGTCGGCATGCATAGAGGGTGCGTGGATGGCTCTTTCCCGTGTTAAGACATACTGGGCAGAGATGGAGGCCACCGCTATTGCAACCTGGGATCCGGCCATAGGCCAGGTCTCGGCTGAGCACTATTTGAAGAAGTCCTAGAAGGCGCTCGTTTAATAGAGGCTTAGTGCTCGAAGAGTATCATGTTCGAGTGACATGTATTCCAATTGTAAAAACAATGCTATTTGGATTATAAAGGTTGTGTTTATACTTTTGCCTGAAAGTATTATGATGCCTCCAATGCGGTCGTTTATGTATGTATATAACCTGAAAGTTTGCAGTTGTCGGCTTCAGCCCCCACGCACATAATGCGGGGGTGTTCAGAAAAGCACGTATTCACACTTGACCCAACGTCTTGGTCCATTAAGGAGGTGATAGCGCAGCGAACAAGGCAATCGGACTATATAGCTTTAACACTTTCACTTAGCCATAGGAGTTTGACGGTGGGGATACTATATAGCCCCAGGTACTTCTGCGCTCATCCGAATATAGTGCACGTACATACATGACGGGAAACCGGTCCTTCGTTAATGTGGAGGAATCGCAAAGATTCCGCTGAATCATCGAGTGGTTGACCAGTCTCGCGCTTTATCATGACAGTCAGTTTTCGGCTTTCTCTAGTAAGGTGCTCATCCAGATGAACCAGGGCACAATCGCATTAGTTCTCCCGGTGCCACCTTAGCCGATAGAGCAGAACGTAAGGTAGCAAAACACGGGAGCCGGGCAAACCCAACTATTGACCAAAGACATGATTCGGAGCTGATGCATATAAGGCCAAACTCGCGACGCCGAACACTCCCTAAGGTATTCGGACTTTACAACATATACTCGGCTGAGTAACGCCCTCGATAATGAGCCCTGATTTTCCAGGTACTTCCATTAGTCTGACATGACGAAATGCCAAATAATGCCAGCATCCCTTTCAGTTGTGTTGAGTATCCGGAGGGAGTAAAGCAACAAGAGACAGTAAAAAAGGTTTACACGGGGTCTTAATATAAAAAGAAGCCTTTGAGCGGGGCCCTGCTGCATGTCTGCGCCTGTGTCTCCGTTGGTGCCGTATCCTGGAAGGGTGTAGCACGATGATCATCTGTAAAAGAGAAAAAACGCAGATGAAAGTCTTCGTGTGAAAAATTGGTTATTCTTAATGAACCATTAAAATGCAATCTAAATAGGGTCAAGCCGAACTGTAGCCCTTTTTACATGCCGGAAGCCCCTAGCACCACCTATGGGGGTATATCCATCGACCCAATCTCAGGTTTATCTGAGCTGTTACAGCTAGTGGTGCGCCGGACTCGTCTAACCGTGTCTGCGGTCTTGATGACCGATCATTTCTTTTGGTTGGAGAGGCCGTTCAGTGATTGGCTGCGAGAGCCGCCACATATTCCTCCGTACGCGAGGAACGCTCTGTGTTTCCGCTAACTATGATGATGCCACGTGGACCGGGCATCTTAAGCTTAAGATAAGCATAATGCGGTACTGCATTAAAACAAGCGAAGGACGTTCTTCTGAGTAGTGCGTGATGGCCGCTTCGGAATGGAGCGATGTCGAAGGTTAATTCTTCGCTTCGTAAGTTGTCGGGAGAACCAAATACAACCTCTAGTACTAGAGAGCCCGTGCAGTGGGCCTCTGGGCCTGGTATTACTCCTTTAAAGGTAGTATTGCTTTGGCTGATTCTTGTCGGGTCTATCCCCATTTTGCGGACGGTGTCCTGATATATCAGATTAAGACTACTGCCGCCGTCCATAAGGACTCGGGTGAGATGGTATCCGTCAATTATTGGGTCTAGCACCAAGGCAGCCATTCCTCCATGTCGGATACTAGTCGGGTGATCCCTGCGATCAAAAGTGATCGGGCAGGCCGACCAAGGGTTGAACTTGGGGGTGATGGGCTCCACGGCGTATACGTCTCGGGGTGCGCATTGGCGCCTCCTCTTCGGTATGTGTGTTGCATAAATCATGTTCACTGTTTTGACCTCTGGTGTGAATTTTTTCTGTCCCCCAGTGTTTGGCTGGCGAGGATCATCCTCGTCTTTGCTTGGTGTCTCCCTCCCCTTGTGCTCGGCGTTTGGCTTGCTAGCCTGCTTCAAGACCCAGCATTCTCTGTTGGTGTGATTTGTAGGTTTGTCGGAGGTGCCATGAACGTGACATAATCTGTCTAGAATCTTGTTTAGGCTGGACGGTCCATCTCTGCTGCCTTTAAATGGCTTTTTCCATTGACCGGGTCGAGAGCCCCTGAATCCGGCGTTTACCGCCATGTTGTTTGGGCTGTCTTTGTTGTTTCGACCCTTGCTTTTATTGCATCGCGGTTTCCCGTTGCCATCCCTGACTTCGGATGTGGCTGGGTTGCTAGTGCCGCTATGGGCCAGCCAACTGTATTCGCCTGTGCAAAAGCGGGTCATAAGGCTTGTTAGGGCTGTCATTGTCCTCGGTTTTTCCTGGCCAAGGTGTCTGGCGAGCCATTCGTCCCGGACACTATGCTTGAAAGCCGCTAAGGCTTCGGCATCCAGACAGTCGATGATTTGATTCTTCTTCGTAAGAAATCTGTTCCAAAGCTTTCGGGCTGACTCTCCGGGTTGTTGAATTATGTGACTTAAATCGTATGCATCTGAAGGTCGGACATAGGTCCCTTGAAAATTGGCCCTAAAAGCATCCTCAAGCTCTTCCCAGCTTCCAATTGAGTTTTCAGGGAGGCTTTTCACCAGTGCCGAGCTGGTCCTTTTAACTTCAGGGGCAGGTATTTGATGGCGTGGAGATCATCTCCGCGAGCCATGTGGATGTGAAGGATAAAGTCCTCAATCCAGACCCCCAGGGTCTGTCGTTCCGACGTATGCCTCTATGTTCATGGGTTTGAATCCCTCTGGAAATTCATGATCCAGCACCTCATCGGTGAAGCATAGGGGGTGCTCGGCACCCCTGTATTTGGATGTGTCATGGCATTCTTCGGACGGTTGCAACGTTTGGTTTTGATACCAAGCTGTTATTCGGTCAGTATAGTCGTTTGGGCGACCATGATTCTATGCCGGAGTGCGCTTCCTAGATCCATAGATGGACCTGACCATACCGGCTTTTTTGTGCAGGTCTTTCCATAAATCGTGCACTGACTTGTGTGCGACGTCGTTAGTTGCCCTGTCGCGGCCACGGGGTGGTCGATCCGGCTGATCGGCCGTTTTATTTTTCGGCTGAATGGGCTCTAAAGCCTTGTCGTCGAATTCCGGCAGCAGCTTTCGCTTTGGATAGCTCTTAGTGTGGCGACTGCCGCCGTACTTTTCTTTAGTGTCAAGCACCTTTTCCCATCTACTGTTGAGCGTATTCTGCGCGGCCTTAGGCCTTTGCTTCTGTTTCTTCAGATTCCTTGTGGTGGCAATAAGCCTTCTATGGAGGTTCTCTTGTTCCAAGTGCCTTTCCAGGCTGATGAGTGCATCGTCGTCCGGACTGTTCTCCTCTCCGGAGACAGGTTGATGAGCTTTACCCTTGGCGTCGCCGTGATTGGAGAATGGCTCTGTACTATGTTGGCCGTCCGCTGGCTCATCCTGCTCCATCGCTGGGTCCATGTGGTCGTCGTTTCCTTTGGAGTCGACCGGGGTGTTATTCTTTCTTGCGCTGTTATCGCTGTTTTTGCTGAGGCAGGATTTGGAGCGGCACCTATGTCGTCGCTTTGGTAGCTTCTCGAGGGGACTATCCTTCGCTGCATCCTCCCATTCCTCGTCGTTGTTTTCTTTGGGTGTATCCACCATGTATATATCATGTGATGAAGTGGTTGTCCAGCGCCCTGTGGGCGGTGGTTCCTGTTCCTCTCTTGCATCGTCGTACATACCGTCGATGTCTTCGGAGTCAAAATCAAGCATGTCGTTTAAGTCGTCGATGGTGGCTATTAAGTGGGTGGTGTGTGGGGAACGAATTCCTTCATCGTCCGCTTCCCACTTGAGCCGGACATAGTTCGGCCGAGGGTCTCCTGACAACGAGAGAGACCTCAATAAATCTAGCACATCGCCCAAGGGCGAGTGCTGAAAAATATCCGCGGAGGTAAACTCCGTGATCGGTGCCCAATCAGATTGGATAGGCACGGACGCAGGTGGTTCGGAGCCTGTTGCCGGGGACGAATCCAAGGGTCCGATAACACAGGTCTCGTAGGAGGTGAAGTCAGTATTCGGCTCTATCGCCGCTGAGTGTGCAACCTCCATGGTGGGGTCCATCCACCCGTCCTCGGATGGCACGATCTGCTCCGGATTGAGGGCCGGAGTAATCGCAGGTGCGATCTCCCAAAAATTGTCTGATGGCAGAGCTAAGTCATGCTCGTCATGACTATGCGGCGCGCCTGACATAAGCTCGAATCCGTCGAAGATCAAGTTTCCGCGGATGTCGGCAGTGTAGTTCAAGCTTCCAAATCTCACCTGATGGCCAGGGGCGTAGCTATCGATCTGCTCTAGATGGCCAAGCGAGTTGGCCCGCAGTACGAAGCCGCCGGATAAGAAGGTCTGTCTGGGGAGAAAAACCTCACCCTGGACCGCATCGTCGCCGATGATCGAAGGATACATCAAGCCTTTATCATGACGGCACAGTGTAACTCTCAATGAAAGCACCAATGTCGGTGTCAAAACCGGTGGATCTCGGGTAGGGGGTCCCAAACTGTGCATCTAAGGTTGATGGTAATAGGAGGCGGGGGACACAATGTTTACCCAGGTTCGGGCCCTCTCGATGGAGGTAATACCCTACTTCCTACTTGATTGATCTTGATGATATGAGTATTACAAGAGTTGATCTACCACGAGATCGTAGAGGCTAAACCCAAGAAGCTAGCCTATGATTATGATTGTTGCCGTCCTACGAACTAACCCCTCCGGTTTATATAGACACCGGAGGGGGCTAGGTTACATAGAGTCGGTTACAGAGAAGGATATCTACATATCCGAATCGCCAAGCTTGCCTTCCACGCAAAGGAGAGTCCCACCCGGACACGGGACGAAGCCTTCAATCTTGTACCTTCATAGTCCAACAGTCCGGCCAAAGTATATAGTCCGGCTGTCCGAGGACCCCCTAATCCAGGACTCCCTCACTAGGCATGATCATGTATATAGGCATCACGTCCGTGACAAGTAGACCGACTCCTGCCTGCATCTACTACTATTACTCCACACATCGACCGCTATACAGCATGCATCTAGAGTATTAAGTTCATAAGAACAGAGTAACGCCTTAAGCAAGATGACATGATGTAGCGGGATAAACTCATGCAATATGATATAAACCCCATATTTTTATCCTCGATGGCAACAATACAATACGTGTCGTTTCCCTTTCTGTCATTGGGATCGAGCACCGCAAGATTGAACCCAAAGCTAAGCACTTCTCCCATTGCAAGAAAGATCAAACTAGTAGGCCAAACCAAACTGATAATTCGAAGAGACCTGCAAAGATAAACCAATCATACATAAAAGAATTTAGATAAGCTTCAAATATTGTTCATAGATAATCTGGATCATAAACCCACAATTCATCGGATCTCGACAAACACACCGCAAAAAGAAGAGTTACATCGAATAGATATCCAAGAGAATCGAGGAGAACTTTGTATTGAGATCCAAAGAGAGAGAATAAGCCATCTAGCTACTAGCTATGGACCCGAAGGTCTGAAGTAAACCACTCACACATCATCGGAGGGGCCATGGAGCTGATGTAGAGGCCCTACATGATCAATGCCCCCTCTGGCGGAGCTCCGAAAAAGGCCCCAAGATGGGATCTCTTGGGTACAGAAGGTTACGGTGGTGGAAATAGGGCTTCGTGGTGCTCCTGGATGTTTTCGGGGTATATGAATATATATAGGAGGAAGAAGTAGGTCGGTGGAGCAACGAGGGGCCCACGAGGGTGGAGGGCGCGCCCCCCTGCCTTGTGGCCTCCTCGATTATTTCTTGACGTCCACTCCAAGTCCCCTAGATCATGTTTGTTCCAAAAATAACTCTCCCGAAGGTTTCATTCCGTTTGGATTCCGTTTGATATTCCTTTTCTGTGAAACACTGAAATAGGCAAAAAAACAGCAATTTGCACAGCGGCTTGGGTTAATAGGTTAGTCCCAGAAATAATATAAAAGTGTAAAATAAAGCGCATTAAACATCCAAAACAGAATATATAATAGCATGGAACAATCAAAAATTATAGATACGTTGGAGACGTATCACCCCTTGTCACGGACCGGAGCCTCGGCCGTCAGACTCGCGGGGGGAAACCCAAAGGGGGAAAAGTTGCAAGAAAATGGCTCCAAAGACAAAAGGCAAGAGCGCAGGCATCCACGAAGTTTCCGCGTACCGCCGGGTCGCTCGACCCGGCCTCGCCACTCTAAGTTGTCAAGCGACCGGCTACTCGCCAACCCGGCCCCGCCAGATTGCCGCCAGCCGGCCCAATGGGTGTTTCGCTCATGCTCAACGTTACGAAAGCCTAAGTACTGCACGCTCTTCTCAAAAGCCGGACCCCTTGTCACGGACCAGAGCCTCGGTCGTTAGACTCGCGGGGGAGAAGCCCAGGAGGGCAGAGTGCAGGAAAACGGCTCGAAAAAATGAAAAGGAAAGGCGCAAACATTCACAAGGCTCATACATCATAAATTCAGAAACGGGCCCAAGGCCAGAGTTCATTACACCCAGTTAACCCCCAGTGGGTGGGTGGACCTCCTACCTAACAGAATTTTTTACTAATTTAAAAATCAGGCATTCCCGCCACCGGATCGCACAGCTCCCGGATTCGTTGAGGTGCCGATATCCTCCTCCCCGGCGTCCGCGTCGTGGTAGACGCCCGTCTCCTCAGAGCTGCCCTTCGGGTCGTCCAGAAGCAGGTCGTAGTCGTCAGAAGGCACGACTCCGCCATCCTCCGCCCACTCCGGCTGGAACTTGTCGTGGAAGGCGAACCCAGCGATGTAGCTGGCCCGGGCGGTGATCCGTCCGGCCTCCGCCTGCAGCTGGCTCTCCAAGCCGGCCCGCTGCCCATCAACGCATCCAGCGCCTGATCCGTATGCCAAGACACTGTGAACCTGAGCGCCATCTTGGCGCCGGCATGGGCAGCAGAGACCCGCCACTCATGAAGACGGTCCGGGCCCGCCTCCAACCACCGCGCCAGCCGCGCGAAGCTGTTCGGTGCAACGGCGCCCGGCCAGAGGGCCGCCGTCATCACCGTGCCGGCCCAAGAGAGCCGCCCCATCTGCTCGTTCAAGACTCGCAGACGGGCCTCGGCGGCGGCCATGATCTTCGGGAAGGTCCAGGCCACCCCCGGGTCAGTCCCGGAGCCAACGACCTCCTGCGGGTCACGCTGAAAGCGGACTGCCTCCTCCGCCGGCAGGTGCATCTCCGGGAAGGCCCCTGTCAAAAAGAAAAGCAAGTCAGAAGAAAAGTCACCAAAAACAAGAAGCTGGAGTCCCAACCCGGCAACAACAAAACCAAAGGAAAGCACTTACTGGAGAAGGACTCTTCCAGGTGCTGCGCTTCGAGCAACGTATTGTGCCGCTCCCAGGCAATGGTGCTGTCACACTCCTAGAGCGTCTTCTCCAGATCGGCAACCTTGGCAAGGGCCGCCGTCAGCTCGGCATCCTTCTCCTCGGCTTCCTTCATGGCCTCCTCGCGACGCTGGGTCTCCTCCTGCCGGGTCTCCTCCGCCGCGGCCACCAGCGCCTTCAGGCGCTCCACCTCGGCCTGGAGGTGCCCCTTGTTGTCGGACAGCTTGCCGCGTTGCTGGTCCACCTCGGCAAGGACCTGCTATGCCTCCACAACCTTGGCAGCCTGCACCTTAAGGATCTCCACCTCGGCCTCGAGGTGGCCCTTGTTGCCCTCCAGCCGCTCCTACAGCCGGCTGGCTTCGTCGAGCGCCTGCCGGGCCCCCATCACCTCCGTCCTCGCCCTCTCCACCTCGGCTCCAAGCGGACCAGCGTCAGCAACAAGACAGTCGTAGTTGAAGCCCGCCCTAATCAGCCGGGTCCACCAAGACAGTACCTCCGCTGCAGAAGAGAGACTCCGAAACAAAGTACTACTTTAAGATTCAACCCAACTGCTGCGAAGTTGGCCCGAATCTCGGGGGCTACACCTAGTGGGTGCACTAGCGTGCCCCCACTAAAAAAGAGCATGCAAGACAAGTACCTGCCACGGCGCGGAGCTCCTTCTCCTTGGCGGCGAGCCTTTCCTTAAGACGTCGGTGCGTCTCAAGGAGCTGGTTGAAGACGTCGACCCGGTAGGCGTCCAGTTGCTACAGGAAGCAACGATCAATACAAGACAACAAGATAAGATCCGACCCAACTGCTACGTAGTTGGCCCGAATCTCGGGGGCTACACCCAGTGGGTGCACTGGCGCGCCCCCACAAGGAAGATGCAATGGAAAAAGGAAAAAGCAGAAGGCAATGGAAAACTTACAAACACGGTGCGCTCCAGCTCCTGCGTCGCCTCGACCTCGGCCTGGGCAAAGGCCTAGATCTGGTCCGCCCGCCCTCGCAGGCGCCGTGTCATGGTGGTCATCGCCGCCTCCTCTTGGGTTGGAGGCCCGAAGAAGACCTCGCCGGTCCCGCTCCGCATCGGCTGCAACCCGGCGGCCCGGCGACCCCCGGGCCTGAGCACCAGGGTGTGCTCCCCGCTAGCCGCCTCCCCGGAGGCCAACGCCCCCTCCGACGCCTTCTCCGACTCCGACGCCGGCTCGGTGGGCCGAGTGGCTTGCGGCTCCACCGCCACTGGCGCCTTGCTTGTCGACGTCCGAGCTGTCCCCGCCGGTGCCGACCGCGACGCCTCCCCCAAGACGGCGTCGCCGCCGCCTCCGTCGGCCCCCGCCTGCTCGACCACGTCGGTCCGTGGTGGGGTGTCGTCCCCAACAACCACAACCTGCCGGTCGAGGTCCATCGCATCCGCACGGCCGCCATGGCCGTGCTCCCCCTCCAATGACGGCACGAAGACCGTCGCCGTCGCCACCGTCCCCACCGATATCTCTGGCCACGCCGGCTCGCACACACACCGCCGCGGCGCTAACCCAGGCCTGGGTCGACGCCGCCTCCAGCTCCACCTCGGCCCAGTTCTGATCCCGCCAGGCCAGGCCTTCGGCGTCGGCTGGGTCTAGACCGAGGTCCGGATCTGCCCGCTCCTCCTCCTCCTTGCCCTAATTTATAAGCCACAGTTTAAAACATGCGGGAGTGAGATCGTTTGCGCTCGCCTTTCCCACTTCTCCGCAATAATTGCGCACGTGCGCGCGCAATAACTGCCTTGAGAATGGCAACCGACTTGCGGACGCGGCAATAAATCCACGCGCGTGGGCTGAGGGCGCGTGGCCGCGGGCCCCTGTGCTTCACCCCGTCCCGCCGCGCGCATGGCCTGTCAGGCCCCTCCGGCTCCCGGACGCAATGTGGTGCCTGCGCGAAGCCCAAAAGATTGCCTCAAAGATTCGGTGGACTCCTTGGTTTTCCGCCACTGTCGGGATGCCGCGATCTGGCTTCCGGAAGCTGGCACACAGTGGGTGTTGCCGGACCCGGAGGCCTCAAGATTCGCCTCCTTCAAAGGGCGAAACTACAAAGGCCCTCCCATCCAAAGACGGAGGACCTTCACAGCTTCGGGGACAACTACCGAGGGGATGAACCCCGGGCAGGCAATGGAACCCGGATCCTTCTCAAAAACAACGGGGCCAGCATCGCCCCTCAAGACGGCTCGCGCTTGGCCGGGTCGCGCGACCCGGCCAAGCCCCTCAACCTAGCCTAACCTTGAAGACTTCTCCAACAAGCCAGCTCCCCCTTGGCATGCTCCCCAACCCGGCCAAGGGTCAGCGGCTGTCCCATCCCAGTCGTACGATGGGACGAGTCACCACTAATGACCCACAAGTATAGGGGATCTATCATAGTCCTTTCGATAAGTAAGAGTGTCGAACCCAATGAGGAGCAGAAGGAAATGATAAGCAGTTTTCAGCAAGGTATTCTCTGCAAGCACTGAAATTATAGGTAACAGATAGTTGTGTGATAGGATAATTGGTAACGAGCAACAAGTAACAAAAGTAAATAAAGTGCAGCAAGGTGGCCCAATCCTTTTTGTAGCAAAGGACAAGCCTGGAGAAATTCTTATGTAGAGAAAAGCGCTCCCGAGGACACATCGGAATTGTCTCAAGCTAGGTTTCATCACGATCATATGATTCATGTTCGGTACTTTGATAATCTGATATGTGGGTGGACCGGTGCTTGGGTGTTGTCCTTACTTGGACAAGCATCCCACTTATGATTAACCTCTATTGCAAGCATCCGCAACTACAACAAAAGTATTAAGGTAAACCTAACCATAGCATGAAACATATGGATCCAAATCAGCCCCTTACGAAGCAACGCATATACTAGGGTTTAAGCTTCTGTCACTCTAGCAACCCATCATCTAGTTATTACTTCCCAATGCCTTCCTCTAGGCCCAAATAATGGTGAAGTGTCATGTAGTCAACGTTCACATAACACCACTAGAGGAGAGACAACATACATCTCATCAAAATATCAAATGAATACCCAATTCACATGACTACTAATAGCAAGACTTCTCCCATATCCTCAGGAACAAACGTAACTACTCACAAAGCATATTCATTGTAACGCCCTCGATGCGACTATATCTCCCACGTGTCGAAGCACGACTTGGAGGCATAACCGCATTGAAAGCAATGTTGCAAGTGAGGTAATCTTCACACAACCCATGTAATACATAAGGGAAAACGATACATAGTTGGCTTACAATTGCCACTTCACTCAATTACATGAATAAAGCATTACATCATCCAAATACAGTCACGGTCCGACTACGGAACCAAAATTAAAGAAGAACCCCAAATGCGACAAGGTCCCCGATCGACCCCAACTGGGCTCCACTACTGATCAACTAGAACGAAACGACACAAAGGACAAGATCTTTATCAAGCTCCTCCTGAGCTTGGTTGTGTCATCTGCACGGACTCATCGGCACCTGCAAACTGGTTTTGGAAGTATCTGTGAGCCACGGGGACTCAGCAATCTCGCACCCTCGCGATCAAGACTATTTAAGCTTATGGGTAAGGTAAAAGGTATGAGGTGGAGCTGCAGCAAGAGACTAGCATATATGGTGGCTAACATACGCAAATGAGAGCGAGAAGAGAAGGCAAAGCACGGTTGATAAAAGTATGATCAAGAAGTGATCCTAGAACAACCTACGTCAAGCATTACTCCAACATCGTGTTCACTTCCCGGACTCCGCCGGAAAGAGACCATCACAGTTACACACGCGGTTGATGTATTTTAATTAAGGTCAACTTCAGGTTTTCGACAACCGGACGTTAACAAATTCCCATCTGCCCATAACCGCGGGCACGGCTTTCGAAAGTTCAAATCCCTACAGGGGTGTCCCAACTTAGCCCATGACAAGCTCTCACGGTCATCGAAGGATATTCCTTCTAGCGGGAAGACCCGATCAGACTCGGAATCCCGGTTACAAGACATTTCGACAAGGTAAAACAAAACCAGCAACACCGCCCGAATGTGCCGACAAATCCCGATAGGAGCTGCACATATCTCTTTCTCAGGGCACACTCAGATTGTCTTAGGTACGGGTAGGCCAGCCCAGAGTTGCCCCTGGTGGCCACCAGCAGCTGACAGGTTGGACCAACACTCAGAGGAGCACTAGCCCGGGGGGGTAAAATAATGATAACCCTTAGGAGCGCGACTCCCAAGGGAAAAGAAAATGCTAGGTGGCAAATGGTAAAACCAATGTTGGGCATTGATGGAGGAGTTTTACTCAAGGCAAACTGTCAAGGGGTTCCCATAATAGCCCAACCGCGTAAGGAACGCAAAATCCAGGAACATAACACCGATATGACGGAAACTAGGGGCGGCAAGAGTGGAACAAAAACACCAGGCATAAGGCCGAGCCTTCCACCCTTTACCAAGTATATAGATGCATTAATTAAATAAGATATATTGTGATATCCCAACAAGTAAACATGTTCCAAACAAGGAACAACATCTCCATGTTCCAACAAGGAACAAACTTCAAACTTCACCTGCAACTAGCAACGCTATAAGAGGGGCTAAGCAAAGCGGTAACATAGCCAAACAACGGTTTGCTAGGACAAGGTGGGTTAGAGGCTTGGTTTAACAACATGGGAGGCATGATAAGCAAATGGTAGGTATCGCAGCATAGGCATAGCAAAAGAGCGAGCATCTAGCGAGCAAAGATAGAAGTGATTTCGAGGGTATGGTCATCTTGCCTGAAATCCCGCAAGGAAGAAGAACGAGTCCATGAAGAAGACAAACGGGTGTAGACGAACGAGTACTCACAACATGACGTTACCGGAACCAACCCAAAGAAGCACACACCGGAAAGAAGCACACAACATAGTAAACAAACCACACAAGAACATGGCATGATATGCCGGATGCGGTATGCGATGCATATGCATGATTTGCAAAGGAATGATTGAACCTGGCCTCAACATGGAAATCCAAGTGTGCCACTGGAAAGGTGAGATGATTTCGCTTGAAAACGATATAAAGATCACCGGAATCGGAGACACGGTTTGGAAATGGCAAGCAATTCAAATATGGCACCGGTCTGTGATATACAGCAAGTATTCAACTAAATGCAACAAGTTAAACATGCTACAACACTCCAACATGACAGAAAAATGCATGGCAGGGATCCATTCATGATTCTTAACAAACGATGAACACTGAGCTATGGCCAATTCATCCATTAACAGGTTCAAACAAGCATGGCAAAAGTGCATTTGGTAAACAGATTTCAGACTTAGTGAAATTAACACTTGTCTGGAAATTCAGATCAGGTAGCATACTTTGGAGCATGAAAACTATAAGCTACACGAACTTAACATGGCAAAGCAAGGCATGGCATGGAGCTACTCAAAGAGCTTAACAAAAGTCCCTTAGTGACCTTGAGCTAAAAGGGATCAGAAAATACAATTGCAAGCATGTGAACATGGCAAAAACATAATCAGATTACAGACTTATTGAAAAACTGGAGCATGCAAAACAGATATCAAGTAGGCATGTTTACGAGCTCGATGCACTCACTACAGATCAAGTAATGACAATCTAAGCATACACCCATCAAGAATACACATTATACAAGCTAGACATGGCAAGAACAATAACATAGCATGCATTTATCAACTACAACATCCTCGGCAAAATCGCTAACAAGTAGATAATCTGCCCAGATTCACGAAGTAGCAAAAGTAGAGCTCGATTGACTCAAGCTAGGTTACTCCATAAATGCAAACAAAGACATGGATGGATAGAGCACTACAAGATTAACAAAACAACCTTACTGATCATCCCCAAAAGAGGCACGGATCACTAGGAAACAACATGAACATATGGCATATTTATAAAAACAGATCAAGGACTTAGTGTAATTGCTAAGTCCCTGAAATCAGCATTAACGAATGCACCACTTTGCAAGCTTGTGCTAGTCACCACACACATCACAAAAATACATTGATAGCACCTCTGGAAAGATGGCAAAGCATATAACAAAACTCATGTAGAGCTCAGGGGCATATCATGCACACATTAATCATGGCAAAAACGACAAATAGCTATTTGGAGCAGCAGATCTAACAATTAACTCAAATAGAACTCTTCCAACAGCATTTCGGGCATTAAGATGAACTCAAATGAAAATTATGCAATGAGATGAAATGATGTACTCTCTGAAGCGAACATTCTGATATGCTATACACGCAAAACGGAGCTACAGATGCAAAGTTACGATGTGATGAATAGAGGCATATGAATCTGGAAACTTCAGGACTTAGACGAATTTATCACCTCCAGATCTAGTGTTCATCCAGCGCGGAAATCAAGGATCACCGGAATCCTCGCCGGAGAAGAGGGAGAAGTCTGCCGGAGGGTGAGGGAGCCACCGGGGAGGTGCGGGGAGGCGTGGAACGGGCGGATCCGGCCGCGAGGACCTCGGATCCGGTCATGGCGCGGGCGGAGGGAGTCGGCGGGGCCAAGGCAGGTGCAGCGGCGCACTCGCCGGCCGGAGTGGGCAGCAGCGTCCAAGGGCGGCGAACCCGAGCCGGCAGCGGGCTCTTGCGGGGAGGCGCGGTGGTGGCGGCGATTGGCGGTGGAGCGCGGCGTGCAGGGCGGCACGAGCGGGCGGCTCGCCGACGGAAGAAGCAGTCGCCGGCGGGGAATGGCAGAGCCGGCGGCCGGCGACGAAGGCATGCGGCGGCGGGGCTACGGAGCAGGTGAGGTCGGGCGGCGTGGTGTCCGGGCCACAGCGGGCGAGCGGCGGCGGCGCGCGGGCCTGCGCGTGCCTGCGATGGGCTCCGCGGGCCGCGGCAAAGTGGGCGCGGGCGAGGCTGACGTGTTGACGCCTGGTTGGTTCGGGCGGCGGAAGGAGGCGACATGGCGGCGTCCGATTCACCGGAGTGACGCGTCCGATGGACATGTCCGGTGCGGGATGGACATGTCCGGCGGCGCGAGGAGGGAGATGGCTAGGGTTTCGGGGAAAGATCCAAAAACGAAAATAAAGGGGTCTATTTATAGAGGTAGAGGGAGCTAGGAGAGTCCAAATGAGGTGCGGTTTTCGGCCACGCGATCGTGATCGAACGCTCTAGATGATGGAGAGGGTTTAGGTGGGTTTTTGGGCCAAATTGCAGGGGTGTTGGGCTGAAACACATACGAGGCCTTTTCGGTCCCTCGGTTAAGCATTGGAGCATCAAACGAAGTCCAAATGGTACGAAACTTGACAGGCGGTCTACCGGTAGTAAACCAAGGTCGCTTGGCAAGTCTCTGTCCAATCCGGAAATGTTTAACCCCCACACACGAGAAGAAGGTAGAAATGACCACCGGAGGATATAGGAGCGCCGGAATGCAAAACGGACAACGGGGAAAAGCTCGGATGCATGAGACGAACACGTATGCAAATGAAATGCACATGATGACATGATATGCAATGCATGACACGCAAGCAATGACAAGGCAACAACAGCGAATAACTAGAGGACACCTGGCACATCGATCTCGGGGCGTTACAACACTCCACCACTACGAGAGGATCTCGTCCCGAGATCTAGAATGGCATCGGAGGGAAAACTGAAGAGAAAGAGAAGAGGTAAAACTAAGTTGCTCCTTTGACAAACGAGTGAAACCAAAGAACCTTGAAAAAGGTTAAGCCATTTCGAGAAAAGAATACAACAGAGATAAATGAAGTTGAAAGCACTCCGTTAAGAAAGGGGAAAAGGAAAGAACCGATTCGGGTAGCACTCCGGTTTAGAAGGGATGCAAGACTTGATACAGTGAAAAGAACTTGAGCAGAGGACACGACACTCCGGTTAAACAAGATAGAGAAGGAATAAGACTGATATAATTCGGACAGCACTTCGACTATAAATGGAAGAAATTGAACATAATCTTGACAAACCGAGATGAGGAGTGAAAAGAGCAACATCGCTAGCCTCCGGGAGAAAGAATAGTATAAAGATTATTGAGACAAAAGAATGTAGAAGAAAATGCCAACTTCTACTACAAAAGAGCTTGAAAAGGTATCCTTAGGAGAAGGGTCGAACGGAGTTGTTGGAAAAACCAACAATGAAAAGAATAAGCTTGATATGGTCTTATGGAATACATCTCAAATTATGAGGTGACAACCTGCCACTCACGGGAAAAAGAATTGGATTGGTATGAGCAAGGAGACAAGAAACTTATTTCACCGGAAGGATGAAATAAGAACTTGGGTCATTTATGAGCACCATAGGTAGCAACAATCCTTAGGGAACGCTCTAGGTGAAATATAACCCAAGATAATTCCAACGAATAGGTTGATGGATTTAAAATACCTCATTCTTAACAATATGTGAATCATGAAACATGAGCTCAAATTATCAAAAATGACAAAATAGCACCTCCAATAATATGGTAGAAAGAATTGCACTCGGGATTGCACGAAAAATAATACTTGTGCTTCTTAGAAAAGAATGTTGATGAACACTTCGAGAAGGAAATTAAATCATTGATGAAACCATCATGTAGAACATTCATGAAGAACTCCGGTAACAAAAGGATAACGAGAAGAAAGAGAAGTTGAAAACACAAGGTGAATCCTTGCAATGATTAGATGGATCTTCGTGATGAAATAAATTGAGAGAGCTTGGAACTCCGGAAAAGAAAAGATGAAATAATTGAAACCAAGATTTTTGATGAGGCTCCGGAATAAGGAATTAATCACTTGGATTAAACAAGAATAAGAATTACTTTATGCTTATCCTTCACCAATTAAATTGATGACAAACAACGGATTTGACATATTACTTATTCTCGTAGAAAAGATTAAGAGAGATATAACATAAACTTGGGCAGGTCTTCGACGAACCATCGGTAGGATTTGGAAAACAACGAATGAGTTGATATGATAACCATGGAATAGAATCTTGAGCAAACCACCGTAAGAATTGAAAATGAACGAAGAGAAGATAAAGAAACACCGGGAAGAATTAGAAAATGAATGAAGATGCTTGAGAGAATTTAGAGACAAGAGAACAAAGGGATCACGAACTGATCAGAGATTACTTGAACGAAGCACCGGTAAGATAGGAGAATGATATCTGACAGCTGAGAATGAATAAACCTGAATTGATGGACTCCGGATAACAAACTGAGAAGAACTCTTGAATTGCTCTGGATAGGTGAAAAGAATTTTTTTTCACGATCAAAACAATTACGAGAGGATGGCAACAAGCTAGAATCATGAATCTTGAAGACAATGGAGCAAGATTAAAGAGAAACTCTTCTTCGGTCTTCAAAATCCGAGAATGATGACGAGAAACACCACCATGAATTATTTAGACACTCCGGAATGAAGAATGGAAAGGTTGAGCCAACGATGAAAAGAATTTAACCGAACTTGGAGAAAGACATTTGACTGATGACAATTCATTCTTACGTCAAACTTCGAAAAGAAATTTGAGGATAGCTCCGGGAAAATAAGAAGAGTCAGGTAAGATCCTGGGAAAAGACCTGTGGGTTAGGGCCCACTCAAAAGAAACACCGTTGAATGATTTGAAAGAGAGGTTGCACCGGTTGAATTAAATGACTTGAATGAGATAACAACCTCGAGAGATCTTGAATGAATGCAGAGTGGAAAACACGAATCTTCAAGATATCTTGAGCACCCCGGAACAATTAAATAGCGAGAAGTGAATGAACATGAGGGGCACCAGCATGAGAAGGTATTTGAAACAAGGAAAAAGGATATGATGAACACCAAAGCTTGATTTGAATCCACCGGAGAAGAAAAGAATGACGAATGACGAACTTGAGGCTCCGTTAGTATCTTCATGAGAATCACCGGATAAGAACATTGAAGGAAAAGGATGGAGAGACTTCACATCAATAAGATGGATACTTGATCAAGAAATCTAAATCCTTCAAAAAAACAAGGGTGGGTGGGTGGGAAAACACTGTTGAGAATGAAACAAACACCGTTGAGAAGAAATGATAATAGATCTTGCTGATGTTGAAATGATCGGATCCACTTGAAGAGAAAACACACCGGTGAAAAGGATTGACAAGACAATCTTGATGATCAAGAAGGATTGGTATCCACATCGGAGTATGAGAACACCATTTGGGGAAGGTATGGAATCAACACTTGACATTGAAGCAACTCGAATACCACAACTCAAAACAAAACAAAGGATTGGCTTGCCGAATAAACCGGAACAAACATATGATAGAGATTTCGTCCGAAGTTTTCGTGGTGGGGCCTACATGGGCTCGATTGTACATCACCATCATGTACAAGGCAGTGCACATGACATACGAAGCATCCCCGAGTCGGCATAGCCAAGGACTCTTTAAGACACAACGAGACCACTGCAAAACCGACTGTGGATAGGCAGACCACTAGAAGTCGAACCCCAATTTCATATCATACATATGTCAGAAAGATATCCTAAGAGCTACTTGAATTCCCACTTATAAACTCCCGAAATTTTCCGGTTATGCAATCAGGTGTTGGGGATACATGGGAAGCGTAATATCTCACCCAAAACTAGCAAATCCTACATCCAGTTGTATCCATCCTTCAACACATAACCAAGAAACCTTCAGAAATCGTCTACCTCAACCTTCGAAAAGCATCCGTTATACGAGTTATGGCGATACTCCCGAACTCCCACCCTAGTACTGGGTGGCGTCGAGGTTATCTCACCAACAACTGCATAAAAGAGATTTTCGATGTCGGCGTACTAAACTCAGGTATTCCAGAACTGCAACGATAAAATTGTGACGACAACACCTCGGATCTCAACTCCTCGGGACACTGCCACAACCCCTAAATGTCAGGAGGCACCAAGAACAATGTTCTTGTCACAAAACCATCGAAACGATTCCAAGATACCTGCGTGATCCTAAAAAAAATTTAGTGAAATTTGAGAAGAGAAGAGTCAAAACTCTACGTCAGGATGCCTTACCAGAGCGATGAGGAGACTGGGGAGTAAAAAGAATTCCTAAACTCTCCAATATATAATTCCTAAATGACTCAAAACATTTTTTTTTCTAGACTCAACAACGGCTGCTAAAAACGATCAAGCAGTGGGGACTCCTAAGGTCGGGGAAGGCTCTAATACCAACTTGTAACACCCTCGATGCGGCTATATATCCCACGTGTTGAAGCACGACTTAGAGGCATAACCGCATTGAAAGCAATGTCGCAAGTGAGGTAATCTTCACACAACCCATGTAATACATAAGGGAAAAAGATACATAGTTGGCTTACAATCGCCACTTCACACAATTACATGAATAAAGCATTACATCATCCAAATACATTCAAGGTCCGACTATGGAACCAAAATTAAAGAAGAACCCCAAATGCGACAAGGTCCCCGATCGACCCCAACTGGGCTCCACTACTGATCAACTAGAATGAAACGACACAAAGGACAAGATCTTTATCGAGCTCCTCCTGAGCTTGGTTGCGTCATCTGCACGGACGCATCGGCACCTACAAACTGGTTTTGGAAGTATCTGTGAGCCACGGGGACTCAACAATCTCGCACCCTCGCGATCAAGACTATTTAAGCTTATGGGTAAGGTAAAAGGTATGAGGTGGAGCTGCAGCAAGCGACTAGCATATATGGTGGCTAACATACGCAAATGAGAGCGAGAAGAGAAGGCAAAGCACGGTCGATAAAAGTATGATCAAGAAGTGATCCTAGAACAACCTATGTCAAGCATTACTCCAACACCGTGTTCACTTCCCGGACTCCGCCGGAAAGAGACCATCACAGTTACACATGCGGTTGATGTATTTTAATTAAGGTCAACTTCAGGTTTTCTACAACCGGACGTTAACAAATTCCCATCTGCCCATAACCGCGGGCACGGCTTTCGAAAGTTCAAATCCCTGCAGGGGTGTCCCAACTTAGCCCATGACAAGCTCTCACGGTCAACGAAGGATATTCCTTCTAGCGGGAAGACCCGATCAGACTCGGAATCCCGGTTACAAGACATTTCGACAAGGTAAAACTAAACCAGCAACACCGCCCGAATGTGCCGACAAATCCCGATAGGAGCTGCACATATCTCTTTCTCAGGGCACACTCAGATTGTCTTAGGTACGATTAGGCCAGCCCAGAGTTGCCCCTGGTGGCCACCGGCAGCTGACAGGTTGGACCAACACTCAGAGGAGCACTGGCCTGGGGGGTAAAATAGTGATGACCCTGAGGAGCGCGACTCCCAAGGGAAAAGAAAAGGCTAGGTGGAAAATGGTAAAACCAATGTTGGGCATTGCTGGAGGAGTTTTACTCAAGGCGAACTGTCAAGGGGTTCCCATAATAGCCCAACCGCGTAAGGAACGCAAAATCTGGGAACATAACACCGATATGACGGAAACTAGGGGTGGCAAGAGTGAAACAAAAACACCAGGCATAAGGCCGAGCCTTCCATCCTTTACCAAGTATATAGATGCATTAATTAAATAAGATATATTGTGATATCCCAACAAGTAAACATGTTCCAAACAAGGAACAACATCTCCATGTTCCAAAAAGGAACAAACTTCAAACTTCACCTGCAACTAGCATCGCTATAAGAGGGGCTGAGCAAAGCAGTAACATAGCGAAACAACGGTTTGCTAGGACAAGGTGGGTTAGAGGCTTGGTTTAACAACATGGGAGGCATGATAAGCAAATGGTAGGTATCGCAGCATAGGCATAGCAAAAGAGCGAGCATCTAGCGAGCAAAGATAGAAGTGATTTCGAGGGTATGGTCATCTTGCCTGAAATCCCGCAAGGAAGAAGAACGAGTCCATGAAGAAGACAAACGGGCGTAGACGAATGAATACTCACAACATGACGTTACCGGAACCAACCCGAAGAAGCAAACACTGGAAAGAAGCACACAACATAGTAAACAAACCACACATGAACATGGTATGATATGCGGGATGCGGTATGTGATGCATATGCATGATTTGCAAAGGAATGATTGAACCTGGCCTCAACATGGAAATCCAAGTGTGCCACTGGAAAGGTGAGATGATTTCGCTTGAAAACGATATAAAGATCACCGGAATCGGAGACACGGTTTGGAAATGGCAAGCAATTCAAATATGGCACCGGTCTGCGATATACAGCAAGTAGCCATCTAAATGCAACAAGTTAAACATGCTATAGCACTCCAACATGACAACAAAATGCATGGCAGGGATCCATTCATGATGCTTAACAAAAGATGAACACTGAGCTACGGCAAATTCATCCATTAACAGGTTCAAACAAGCATGGCAAAAGTGCATTTGGTAAACAGATTTCAGACTTAGTGAAATTAACACTTGTCTGGAAATTCAGATCAGGTAGCACACTTTGGAGCATGAAAACTACAAGCTACAGGAACTTAACATGGCAAATCAAGGCATGGCTTGGAGCTACTCAAAGAGCTTAACAAAAGTCCCTTATTGACCTTGAGCCAAAAGGGATCAGAACATACAATTGCAAGCATGTGAACATGGCAAAAACGTAATCAGATTACAGACTTAGTGAAAAACTGGAGCATGCAAAATAGATATCAAGTAGGCATGTTTACGAGCTCGATGCACTCACTACAGAGCAAGTCATGACAATCTAAGCATACACCCATAAATAATACACATTATACAAGCTAGACATGGCAATAACAATAACATAGCATGCACGGATCAACTACAACATCCTCGGCAAAATCACTAACAAGTAGACAATCTGCCCACATTCACGAAATAGCAAAACTAGAGCTCGATTGACTCAAGCTAGGGTGCTCCATAAATGCAAACAAAGACATGGATGGATAGAGCACTACAAGATTAACAAAACAACCTTACTGGTCAACCCCAAAAGAGGCACGGATCACTAGGAAACAACATGAACATATGGCATATTGATAAAAACAGATCAAGGACTTAGTGTAATTGCTAAGTCCTTGAAATCAGCATTAACGAATGCACCACTTTGCAAGCTTGTGCTAGTCACCACACACATCACAAAAATACATGGATAGCACCTCTGGAAAGATGGCAAAGCATATAACAAAACTCATGTAGAGCTCAGGGGCATATCATGCACACATTAATCATGGCAAAAATGACAAATAGCTATTTGGAGCAGCAGATCGGACAATTAACTCAAATAGCACTCTTCCAACAGCATTTCGGGCATCGAGATGAACTCAAATGAAAATGATGCAATGAGATGAAATGATGCACTCTCTGAGTCGAAAATTTTGATATGCTATACGCGCAAAATAGAGCTACGGATGCAAAGTTACCATGCAATGAATAGAGGCATATGAATCTGGAAACTTCAGGACTTAGACGAATTTATCACCTCCAGATCTAGGGTTCATCCAGCGCGGAAATCGAGGATCACCGGAATCCTCACCGGAGAAGAGGGAGAAGGCTGCCGGAGGGTGAGGGAGCCACCAGGGAGGTGCGGGGAGGCGTGGAACGGGCGGATCCGGCCGCGAGGACCTCGGATCCAGTCATGGCGCGGGCGGAGGGAGTCGGCGGGGCCAAGGCAGGTGCGGCGGTGTGCTCGCCGTCCGGAGTGGGCAGCGGCGTCCAGGGGCGGCGAACCCGAGCCGGCAGCGGGCTCTTGTGGGGAGGCGCGGTGGTGGCGGCGATTGGCGGTGGAGCGCAGCATGTAGGGCGGCGCGAGCGGGCAGCTCGCCGGCGGAAGAAGCAGTCGCCGGCGGGGAATGGCGGAGCCGGCGGCCGCGACGAAGGCATGCGACGGCGGGGCGACGGAGCAGTTGCGGTCGGGCGGCGTTGTGTCCGGGCCGCAGCTGGCGAGCGGTGGCGACGCGCGGGCCCGCGATGGGCTCCGCGGGCCGCAACGAAGTGGGCGCGGGCAAGGCTGACGTGTCGACGCCTGGTTGGTTCGGGCGCCGGAAGGAGGCGATGTGGCGGTGTCCGATTCGCCGAAGTGACGCATCCGACGGACATGTCCGATGCGGGATGGACGTGTCTGGCGGCGCGAGGAGGGAGATGGCTAGGGTTTCGGGGAAAGATCCAAAAACGAAAATAAAGGGGTCTATTTATAGAGGTAGAGGGAGCTAGGAGAGTCCAAATGAGGTGCGGTTTTCGGCCACTCGATCGTGATCGAACGCTCTAGATGATGGAGAGGGTTTAGGTGGGTTTTTGGGCCAAATTGGAGGGGTGTTGGGCTGCAACACACACGAGGCCTTTTCGGTCCCTCGGTTAACCGTTCGAGCATCAAATGAAGTCCAAATGGTACGAAACTTGACAGGCGGTCTACCGGTAGTAAACCAAGGCCGCTTGGCAAGTCTCTATACAATCCGGAAATGTTTAACCCCCGCACACGAGAAGAAGGTAGAAATGACCATCGAAGGAGATAGGAGCGCCGGAATGCAAAATGGACAACGGGGAAAAGCTCGGATGCATGAGATGAACACGTATGCAAATGAAATGCACATGATGACATGATATGCAATGCATGACACGCAAGCAATGACAAGGACACAAGAGCGAATAACTAGAGGACACCTGGCACATCGGTCTCGGGGCGTTACGTTCATGTTCATAATTAGAGGGGTATTAATATGCATATAGGATCTGAACATATGATCTTCCACCAAATAAACCAACTAACATCAACTACAAGGGGTAATTAACACTACTAACAACCCACAGGTACCAATCCCAAACTTAGAGGCAAGAGTTGGATACAAGATATGAACTAGGGTTTGAGAGCAGATGGTGCTGGTGAAGATGTTGATGGAGATTGACCCCCTCCCGATGAGAGGATCGTTGGTGATGACGATGGCGATGATTTCCCCCTCCCGGAGGGAAGTTTCCCCAGCAGAACAGCTCCGCTAGAGCCCTAGATTGGTTCCGCCAAGCTTCCGCCTCGTGGCGGCGGGGTCTCGTCCCGAAAGCTGGCTTATGATTTTTTCCTCATCGAAAGACTCCATATAGTAGAAGATGGGCATCGGAGGGCCACCAGAGGGCCCACGAGGCAGGGGGCACGCCCAGGGGGATAGTGCGCGCCCCCCACCCTCGTGGGCAGGGTGTGTCCCCCCTCCGGAACTTCTTGCGCCCAGTATTTTTTATATATTCTAAAAATGACTTTCGTGAAGTTTCGGGACTTTTGGAGCTGTGCAGAATAGGTCTCTAATATTTGCTCCTTTTCCATCCTAGAATCCTTGTCCTCAGAATCCCAGGGGTAAACCTTGTAAAATAAGAGAGAATTGGCATAAGTATTGTGACATAATGTGTAATAACAGCCCATAATGCAATAAATATAGATATAAAAGCATGATGCAAAATGGACGTATCAACTCCCCCAAGCTTAGACCTCGCTTGTCCTCAAGTGAAAGCCGAAATCGAAAAATATGTCCACATGTTTAGAGATAGAGGTGTCAATAAAAATAAAATACGGACATGAGGGCATCATGATCATTCTTAGAACAGCAACTTACATAATTCTTGTCATATGATCTCTTATGCTAGAGTAACAATTCAATCACAATTTCAAGTATGAATCATAAACTTCATTGAAAACTAACAAACTATAATCTCAGTCATTGGAGCAATTGCAATTTATCATAACATAGGAAAGAGTCAATATAAGAGCTTTTCAGCAAGTCCACATACTCAACTATCATATAGTCTTTCACAATTGCTAACACTCACGCAATACTTATGGGTATGGAGTTTTAATCGGACACAGAGAAAGATAAGGGCTTATAGTTCTGCCTCCCAATGTTTTACCTCAAGGGTAATGTCAACAATAATAGTTCATGAAAACTCACATCCAATTAGCCATGTATACCAGGATCTTTCCAACATGTTGTGCTTGCCAAAAGATAAAATGTAAAAAGGAAGGGTGAAGATCACCATGACTCTTATGCAAGGTAGGAGATAAAAGTAAAAGATAGGCCCTTTGCAGAGGGAAGCAGAGGTTGTCATGCGCTTTTATGGTTGGATGCACAAAATATTAATGCGAAAGAATGTCACTTTATATTGCTACTTGTGATATGGACCTTTATTATGCAGTTTGTTGCTTTTATTTCTTCCATATCACACGATCGTATAAAGCTTATTTTCTCCCACACTAATAAGTCATACATATTTAGATTTTAGAGAGCAATTTCTTATTGCTTGCATCGATGACAACTTACTTGAGGGATCTTACTCAATCCATAGGTAGGTATGGTGGACTCTCATGGCAAAACTAGTTTAAGGGTGTTTGGAAGCACAAGTAGTATCTCTACTTGGTGCAAAGAATTTTGGCTAGCATGAGGGGGAAATGTCACACCCTCGATGCGACTATATCTCCCACGTGTCGAGGCACGACTTAGAGGCATAATCGCATTGAAGGCATATGTCGCAAGTTAGGCAATCTTCACAACAACCCATGTAATATAAATCATAAAGGGGAGATAACATAGTTGGCTTACACTCGCCACGTCAATCAAGTATATAAATAACATTACATCATCCAAACACTCATGGCCCGACTACGGCGCCAAAATAAAAGAGAACCCAACATGCGACACGGTCCCAATCACCCCCAACTATGCACCACTACTGATCATCGGGGAAGGAAACATAGTAACATTGAGAGTCCTCGTCGAACTCCCACTTGAGCTCGAGCGCGTCTCCTGGAGCGGAATCATCAGGCCCTACATCTGGTGTAATAGTAATCTGTGAGCCACAGGGACTCAGCAATCTCGCACCCTCGCGATCAAGACTATTTAAGCTTATAGGTATGGCAAGGTAAATATGAGTGGAGCTGCAGCAAGCGACTAGCAAAATATGGTGGCTAACTTATTCGCAAAAGAGAGCGAGAAGAGGAGGCAAAGCGCGAGCGAGAAACTAGAGAGCAACCTGCGCAAACATAACTCCAACACGTGTCCACTTCCCGGACTCCGCCGAGAAGAGGCCATCACGGTAACACACAGTGTTGATTCATTTTAATTAAGTTAAGGTTCAAGTTATCTACAACCGGACATTAACAAATTCCCATCTTCCCATAACCGCGGGCACGGCTTTCGAAAGTTCAAATCCCTGCAGGGGAGTCCCAACTTAGCCCATGACAAGCTCTCACGGTCAACGAAGGAATAGACCTCCTCCCAAGACGTTCCGATCAGACTCGGTATCTCGGTAATTGAAGACAATTCGACAGGTTAAAACAAGACCAGCAACACCGCCCAAATGTGCCGACAAATTCCGATAGGAGCTGCACATATCTCTTTCTCAGGGCACACTCAGATGAGCCAGACGTCGGGTAGGCCAGGACAGAGTTGCCCCTGGTAGCCCCAGACATCGCTCGGTTGGACCAACACTCAGAGGAGCACTGGCCCGGGGGGGTTAAAATAAGATGACCCTTGAGTCTGCAGAACCCAAGGGAAAGAAAAGGCTAGGGTGGCGAATTGTAAAACCAAGGTTGGGCATTGCTGGAAAAGCTTTAATCAAGGTGAACTATCAAGGGGTTCCCATTATAACCCAACCGCGTAAGGAACGCAAAATCCGGGAACATAACACCGATATGACGGAAACTAGGGAGGAAAGAGTGGAACAAAACACTAGGCGAGAGGCCGAGCCTTCCACCCTTTACCAAGTATATAGATGCATTAAGATAACATAGCAATATAGTGATATCCCAACAAGTAAATAAATGTTCCAACAAGGAACGGCCTCCAATCTTCACCTGCAACTAGCAACGCTATAAGAGGGGCTGAGCAAAGCGGTAACATAGCCAATCAATAGTTTGCTAGGACATGGTGGGTTAGAGGTTTGACATGGCAATTTGGGAGGTTTGAAAGCAAGTGGTAGGCATCGTAGCATTGGCATAGCAAAAGAGCGAGCAAACTAGCATAGCAAAGATAGTAGTGATTTCGAGGGTATGATCATCTTGCCTGCACAGTTGTCAGAGTTGACTGGATCCTCGAAAACAAACTCAACGGGCTCCTCGTTAGCGAACTCGTCTCCTGGCTCTACCCAAACAAGACAAACAAGCAACAAGGATACAATCAACCACGTGCAAGGATCAAGCAATATGATGCAATGATGATATGCTATGCGGGATGCAAAGCAGGTTGCAAAATGTAAGATATGACAGGAAACGCATGAAACTTGCCTCATCTTGGAATTCCAAGTGTGCCACTAGAAAGATGAGATGAAGTCGCTTGAAACCGATATAAAGAACGCCGGAATCGGAGTTACGGTTTGGAAATGGCAAGCGATTCAAAAATGACACCGGTCTGCGATTTACAGCAAGTAGGGATCTAAATGCAATGAGATGAACATGCTACAGCACCCAAACATGACAACCAAATACATGGCAGGGATGCATAAAAGATGCTTAACAAAAGTCTAGCACTGAGCTATGGCCAAATCATCCATTAACAGGTTCAAACAAGCATGGCAAAAATGCAAATGACAAACAGATCTCGGACTTAGTGAAATTAACACTTGTCTGGAATTTCAGATCAGGTAGCACCCTTCGGAGCAACAAAACTACATGCTACAGGACCTGAACATGGCAAAGTAAAGCATGGCATGGAGCTACTCAAAGATCTTAACAAAAGTTCCTTAGTGACCTTGAGCCAAAAGGGATCAGAAAATACAATTGCAAGCATGTGAACATTGCAAAAACATAATCAGTTTTCAGACTTGGTGAAAACTGGAGCATGCTGAAACATAACTCAAGTAGGCATGTTTACGAGCTCGATGCACTCACTACGGTGCAAGTCATGACAAGATAAGCATACATCCATTAACAACACACGAAATTCAAGCTAGACATGGCAAGAACAATAACATAGCATGCACGGATCAACTACAACATCACCGGCAAAATTGCAAACAAGTTGACAATCTGCCCAGATTCACAAAGTAGCAAAAGTAGAGCTCGATTGACTCAAGCTAGGGTGATCCATAATTGCAAACAAAGACATGGATGGATAGAGAACTACAATATTAACAAAATATCCTTACTGATCATCCTCAAAAGAGGCACAGATCACTAGGAAACAACATGAACATATGGCATCATGAGATAAACAGCTCAAGGACTTAGTGGAATTGCTAAGTCCCTGACAACAGAATTAGCAAGTGCACCACTTTGCAAGCTTGCACAAGTCACCACACACATCACAAAAATACATGGGTTGCACCTCTGGAAAGATGACAAAACCCTTAACAAAACACATGTAAAGCATCAGGGCATATCATGCACACAATAATCATGGCAAAAATGATAAAATCCTAAATGGAGTAGCAGATCTGACAATTATCTCAAGTAGCCCTCTTCTAACAGAAATTCGGGCATCAAGATGAACTCAAATGAAAATGATGCAATAGAGTGAAATGATGTACTCTCTGAGATGAACATTTTGATATGCTATATGCATGAATCGGAGCTACGGATGCAAAGTTACGGGGCTACGAACATGAGCACTTGGATCTAGAATTCCTGGGACTTAGACGAAAAAAAACAACCTCCGGATCTAGGGTTTGACCCGGCGCACGAACCGAGGCGGCCGGCCGGAGTTTCGCCGGAGGAGACGAGGACGACGGCGGCCGGAGTTGGTGGAGCTTGCCGGGCGCGAGGGGAGGAGGAGGCCGGAGCCGCCGGAGTTGGAGGAGCTCGCCGGCGTCCTCCGCGGGCTCCGGAGCGGGCGGCTGCGGCGGCTGGGCGCCGGGGCGGC